>NC_041389.1:601229654-601249499 GCF_002162155.2 Triticum dicoccoides
GGGGAATAGGACTGGTCATCTGTCTCTAAATCCTCCTCTAAGGAGTTATCCGTAAGCAGCAAGACATGCGCTTCGTCAGATAGCAGTGTCTGCTCTGAAGACCTTGTTTCCACTCCAGATTTTCCATGACCGTGCCGAATGGATGATGCACAGGAAGAGTAATTGAATGTACTAAAATTGTTGACACATTTAACACGTAATAAAAAAATGATGGCATGCCATAATTCACATATAAGATGATTGGCTAACTAGGGTGGCATTGAAAAATTCACATATATGATGCATGGCTAAAAAAGATGGCATTGCTTGATTCACATATACGATAAAGAAACTAAACATATGGCATTGACACAAAGCATGTCTAAACTAAGCAGGTGACATCTTTGATGTATATAGTAAGCAATGCAAGGCACCATATGCATGATATTGCCAACATCAGCATGCCAAGTTAGAGCGAAGACCTTAGGGGGTAAATAGGAGTGGTCTTCTCCTTCTGAATCCCCCTCAGAACAGTTATCTTCCTCTTGATTACGATCCAAAATGGGTGGAGGGGGCTGCCTTTGCGCCCACCATGGAGCGACGTCTGCATGGAATTTTATTGCCATGCAAGGCTCGTCTCTTTTGCTCTACATGTTCAGTTCCATTGTGTACAATAACTGACATGCATAGGAATAAAACATAGTGAGATTATGTAAGGAGTGCATGCACAAATCCAGAGTGATGGTAGCAAACTGTGGATAGACCCGAAACCAATGATAGCAGGGAGATAATAGCTTTAGTTAAAAAATATAGATAATGGCTCCTCTAATGGTTGTTTGCACCCAACATAAAAATCATAGTAGACACCCGAGATTAACCAGATAGTAGACATATAGTACTGATTACTGCCCCAATATGTACCCCACAACCATTTAAAAACTCAAGTTTCCGCATTAGTTTGGACCTGACTCAGAGTCTAATAGGTGAACACGACATTAATGTAGCATGTCATCATATTAAGCGATGCATAACATAAGCAGACACGGAAGAGTGCGACCTCTCTTGCGGACCCGTGTAGTCCTCAAGGTCATTTGCTCAGTTGATGATGGTAATGCAATTGTCGTGGCTGCCGGCGGCGGGGAAGAAGATCTGAGGCGGCGAAAGACAGTCTGGAGAGCGGATCCCTGCTGTGGTGAACCCTTCTGTCGTTGGAGCAGCTGAGCTGGGGTGAAACATAGCGCTGCAGGAGTAGGACAAACCACACAAGGTTTTCTTTGACACATATCTGTAACAGAAGTAATTGTGTAAGGGCTTGTTTGAATTTGAGGATTCTAACAATGCAGGATAGGAAATAGACAGGAATAGGATAGGAATGCACGTGCAAAATGGAGAATTTGAAAACACAGGATTTCTGCCAACCTGGGTGTTTGATTCACGAGAATTGGAAGATCACATGATGCAAAGAAGCATGGTGAGATTAAGTCAAACCATAAGAAAATGTACGGTTATAATGCTATTATGCTACTATCTCTTAGTCTTGTGCTTCATGAATAGGAATTTGAAAAGGAGGACAAATGGAAATTAAAATCCCTACGGTTTTTCTTTGAAGGAGACACTAAAGGAATAAATCCTATAGTTTTCCTTTGCTCCATTCCTTTGAACCAAATTCATGAATAGTAGTACCATAGGAAACTTTCCAATTCCTATGTTTTCATTCACTTTTCCTTTCAAGCACTGGCGATTCTAGTAGGCAGGCTTGAGCAAGGAAAAGCCTAAACTAAAAAAATTGTTTTTGTGCTACTTCTATTACTTTGGACCCAGGCCACTGCCCTACTAGCTCAACTCCCAGGCCCATCGACAAAGGCACAGCTCAAACACGCAGAGATAAATAATGATGGCGTCCAAGAGAGTCCATCATGGATAGCTAAGTTGCATGGTACCTCACTGCTTGTCATATAGTAGGATAAAATAATCGTATTTCACATTACTATGTGTGCTCAGTGGACAATATATATAACCTGTAGAGTAAAAAAGAGATACAACAAGTGTGCAACCTCTTTGGCGAAGCCATGTCGATCTTAGCGTGATTGGTTTGGCCGGTGAGGATGCTCCGGCTGACTTGGCTGTCGGAGGAGGGGAAGAAGATCTTAGGCGTCTAGAGATGGAGCCCGAGGTACTGCTCCACTATGATGGAGGTTTTTGTTGTTGGAGCAGCTCCGGTGAGTTGTACGACGCTGAGGCTGAAGCAGGACAAGAGAGACAATGTTAACCTGAGCGGAATTATAATAGCATCTCCAATAGATGACGTAAAATACATAACCACAAAGTGCTAGATGTAAAATACATCAGCCGCTCATCTCTGAACTTAACTGTCGAAACTGAATTTAACTGTCGAAACTGTACTTAGCTGTCGATACTGAATTTTGCTGTCGAAACTGAATTTTATTGTAGAAACTGAACGCACTAGAGGTGAGGCTACACGTCAGTCGACTGACTTTTTCATCTCTGGTCAGTCGATTTTGCATCCGTTGGATACGAAATCAAGGGCCTGCAGTTCATCTTCAACCTCCACCCCCCTGAGCCACCAGCCACCACCAGCCAAACAGCCGCCCGCCGCCGCCCGTGGCCGGCGGTGAGCCACCCCGCCCGCCCCAGAAACACTCCCCACCGCCGGTCCGCTTCCGCCCCGGCTATCCCTCCAGCCCCCCCTCCCCCGTGCCAAGATTTTTCTTCGGCGATCCCCACGCCACCGCCCTACCACCGCCGGCGACCACCACCCCCACCCTGAACCCTAAGATAGATAGTGGGTACCTCTCCAGTGTGCCCCCTCCCCGCTGTGGCTGGTTCTTCCTTAACTCCGGCGAGCCCCCCACCCCTTGAAAATCAATTAACCCAAAAGTCGATTCAGTCGACTGAAGTGTAGCTAAATCGGAGTAGCATTGCAAGCAAGAGCAAGAGAGAGAGCAGCAACGCGAGCAAGAGCAAGAGCAATAGCAAGAGTAGACTAGGCAGGGGACTGAGAGCAAGAGCAGAGCAGCAACAACTCCTATTGATGTGGACGTCACCGCCAAGGGAGCGACACCATGGAGGAAGTGGCTGGCGCCGCTGCCATGGATGGAACCGCGCCGTGTCGACTCAGGACCGAGCGCCGGCAGCATCGTGAGATCGAATCAAGAAGAAAATGCGGCGACTAGTGTACAACCTCTTTGGTGGTGGCGAATAGGCCACAACTTCATCCGAGGAAACGATGATGATGCTGCTCTTCCGGTGGTGCAGGTGAAGATGACGGTGTGGGAATGGAGGTGGCGCGGAAGACGTGGGGAACGTCGGGTCAACTCCTTGGAGGTGGAGGGCGGGGTGGCTGAACCGGCGGGATGACGAGATTGACGACGGATCCTCATCCGTTATGGTGGATGAGGGACGTCGAGGTGTTGTTGTGGACGACGTCGTCGGGGAAGAGGCTCCGACTGGGTTGCAAATAGAGGAGGGTGCGGGGCTTCGCGGGTTTTCGCGGCCTCGATGTACGAATGGGTGGGCGGATGGGATGGGAGTGGGGAACCATGGCTTAGGGACACGCTTGTCCAAAATGTGGGGTAAGTTATGAAAGTACCCCCACCGATTTGAGGAGGTTCTTTTCGTTCAGGGGTATCAAGGGCATTTCGCGTGACGGGATTTCACAGGAGGTGGGATTTTTTGCGTGCGTTGTAATTTTTGAATAGCAAGGCATGGGTTGAGATGGAGGGAGTTGTCAGAGCACAACGAGACAAAGATATATCTTAAATATTTCAGGGTAACAAGGCACGGGTTGAAGAGGCGGGAGTTTCGCAGCACGATAGATAGAGACGCTAGCTTGAAATTTCGGCATAACAAGGCACAGCTTGAAATTTCGGGACAACAAGCTTAACGTGTACAAAAAAAAGACAATTCGCACCTCATCACTAGAGAGAGCCATCTCCCGTTTTACTATATTACTAGAAATGCATTCAAATACAACAAAAAAAACTAAAAAAATCAGGACAACAAACATAACGTGTACAGTGCCAAAACAATTTGCACTTCCCTCAACAATAAAAAAACAATGTGTGTTGTCTAGCATATGGAGTAAATTTGAGTACATTTTCCCTGTTTGAATGGGATTGTACTCGGGTTAGTTATATAACCATCTACATATTATCTTCACAACACATGACATGAATATAGGAGAAGTAAATTCCTATATAAATACGAACTTACATGTACATACGATCTCAAATTCAAATATATGTATCCATTTGTGTTGAATTCAAATCATAGTACATGTATGCTCTAGATAGATGTTCAGAATCTAAACATGTATGATATACTACGTACAATGTGTTTAACACGCACAACACACACAAACACCATTTAGACTAGTAAGGTACACGTGCATTGCACGCATGAGATTTGGCAACCAAATTATGAATAAATACCACATTATAGCATGTAAGCTTTGAGTCATATATGCATGATGTAGATGTTCGTTTAATTCTTATAGTTAATTTCATTCAAAATCATCTTGTTTTTCTAAGAAAGCTAATCTATTTTAAGATTCATGGTATTGTGCGTTGTAAGGCATAAAGTAAAAACAAATAATGGCAAATCATGTAGAAAAACATTTGGGCAATTCTGATACAGAAGATTCTAGAACAAAGAAGAAGTATTTGTGTTTTGAGGTTTGTGCATTATGCTTAAGTTCAACCATGGAGTCTTCTAGATTGTACATGTGGCAAAATCCGGTGGAATCTAGATGATATCCAATGGCCAGTAGTGCTCAAATTCGTCATCTCTGCACCATCGGATTGGCCTCATCCAACGACCATCTTTCAAAGTTAAAGTTATCCGCACACTATATAAAAAATATAAAATATAATATATATAGGGGTATAAATATAGATATGTGATGTGAAAGCCACCCATGTTAGAATAGTGTGTCCATGCACGGATGCAATGTGGCCAAACGATGTCTGCCATTGGTATCTCAAATTCAAATCAGTCTGACGTTGTTCAATGTGCATACACTACAACATGCTCGTTTCCAAACCACACCGCGCAAATCTCCGTTATATTCATGCATGTATGGGTTTCAAATATCATGATCTCTTATTCAAATATTTGAATTCAACTTTACACTGATTTTGACCCCACCTAGTCTTTTACACCCACACAATCATCTTCTCTTTATAATTGTACCACTAACTTTCTCTTTTGCATGCATGCACACACACTACTAGTCGACATTATCCATCGCACACATGCAATCTTTTTCTTCAGGTCGGTCTCCCATGCAGGCACACACACACACCTCCCCCTCTCCATCATATCGGGCATTCTTTATCTCTCACGTGCATGCGAACGATCGATGTTCCTCTATGTGTGTGTGTATATAGCTAGGTATTTCATAGTTTTCCACACAAACCGATCAATCTATATATCTAGTGACATCTCACCCTCTTTCTCACATCCACATCGATCAATCTATACCTCTCTATATAGGATTACATATATAGCTAATACACCCACATTAATTCTATATCCAACGTCCCCCTGTCATCATCCATGCCTTCCACTTCATCTCTCAAACGCGCGCACAATGGCGAAGACAGGGGGCAGCAAGGGCCCTGCCCCCCTAACATCACTACATATCGAGGCTAATATGAATGTGATCATTAGACAATTGCTGGTAAAATGGTTTAAGTTGATTAATTGGCCCTCCTCGTAAAGGATTAGCAATGCTTGGCCCCCTAGCTCATTTTTTAATGGCTCCACCACAGCACGCAACATCGCACGTTCTCGCCCCCTCTCTCTAAATATCGATCTCGCACTTGTGCACTCCTTCATAGTCTCCCTCCACTTGGCCCAACGCACCATCTTCTTGCCCCCCACCGGATTTTGTCACATGTACAATCTAGTAGACTCCATGGTTGAACTTAAGCATACACTAGTAGAAAAAGGGTCAAATGTGAGACACATTAGTCCTGGTTTTAACAGAACCGGCACTAATGTGTCCATTAGTGCCGGTTCCAACGGCTAGCCGGGATGAGCTCTTTAGTACCGGTTCGTGGCAAACCTTTAGCACCGGTTCGTGCCACGAACCGGTACTAATGAGAGTGGTGGCAGGATGTTCTCAGAGTGGGGCCCTTCCAGCACCTTTAGTACCGGTTCGTGCCACGAACCGGTACTAAAGGTCGTCCTATATAAATCCTTCGTCCACCCGCACTCTGTTCTTCCCCCTTTCCCCTCTCCCTCTCTTTTGTTCTTCCCTTCTTCCTCTCGAGTTCATCACACAATTTGCCCCAAATTTGTCAAGATTTGCAGGCCCTCATCCATTCAAATGATCACCAAGGTTAGCAACTTTGTCCTTTCATCTCTCATTGCTAGATTAGCTCTTGCATTGATTTATATAGTGATTATTGTGGGTTTTAGTAATTTGGGAGGAATTATATGTGGTAGTATTTGATTTATATGCAATTTGAGGTCAAAATAACACTTAGTTTGCATATGTAGGTGTGGTTTACTTAGCGCCTTCTAAATCTCCGTCGTAACCACTGTCGATCGCCCGCACCGTCCCGTCGCCGGCACCACCTTGTGGTGAGACTCTTGTTCATGAAATTTTATATTAAAAATGATGTTAGTGTGATTTGGATATATAGTTACTTGTATAATAATTATCTTACCCGTACGTTGTTTGTTATACATAGTGCCATGGTTTTGATATCCATCCCCGTCGGCCCTCGTCCTTGTTATGATTCGGATGTGGTATATTCTCTTTTAAAACTATTTGTTGCATTTCGTGTTTATGACAAATTATGCCCATCAAGTTAACATAGAAAGTACGGGAAGGAGTTTGCAGATGACGCAAGGAGCGTATGGTTTGGTCTAAGCGCAGATGGCATTAATCCTTTTGGGGAGCAGAGCAGCAACCATAGCACCTGGCCTGTGACTCTATGTTTGTATAACCTTCCTCCTTGGTTGTGCATGAAGTGGAAGTTCATTATGATGCCAGTGCTCATCCAAGGCCCTAAGCAACCCGGCAACAACATTGATGTGTACCTAAGGCCATTAGTTGAAGAACTCTTACAACTGTGGAATGGAACAGGTGTACGTGTGTGGGATGAGCACATGGGGGAAGAATTTGACCTAAAGGCGTTGCTGTTCGTGACCATCAATGATTGGCCTGCTCTCAGTAACCTTTCAGGACAGACAAACAAGGGATACCACGGATGCACGCACTGTTTGGATGATACCGACAATATATATTTGAATAGTTGTAAGAAGAATGTGTACCTGGGACATCGTCGATTTCTTCCGAGCTGGCATCCCGTAAGAAAGAAAGGCAAGCATTTCAAAGGTCAGGCAGATCACCGGACGAAGCCTTGCCACCGTACTGGTGCTGATGTACATGATATGGTCAAGGATTTGAAGGTGATATTTGGAAAGGGTCCTGGCGGACAACCTGTTCCAAAGGACGCTGACGGACGCGCACCCATGTGGAAGAAGAAATCTATATTTTGGGACCTGCCATATTGGAAAGACCTAGAGGTCCGCTCCGCAATCAACGTGATGCACATGACGAAGAATCTTTGCGTGACCCTGCTTGGCTTCTTGGGCGTGTATGGGAAGACAAAAGATACACCTGAGGCACGGGAGGGCCAGCAACGTATGCACGGAGAAGACGGCATACATCAGGGTCATGCAAGCTACGCTCTTACCAAAGAAGAGAAGGCAATCTTCTTTGAATGCCTGCTCAGTATTAAGGTACCGTCTGGCTTCTCGTCGAATATAAAGGGAATAATAAACATGGCAGAGAAAAAGTTCCAGAACCTAAAGTCTCATGACTGCCACGTGATTATGGCGCAACTGCTTCCGGTTGCATTGAGGGGGCTTCTACCGGAAAATGTTCGATTAGCCATTGTGAAGCTATGTGCATTTCTCAATGCAATCTCTCAGAAGGTAATCGATCCAGAAATCATACCAAGGTTACAGAATGATTTGGTGCAATGTCTTGTCAGTTTCGAGTTGGTGTTCCCACCATCCTTCTTCAACATCATGACGCACGTCCTAGTTCACCTATGCGAAGAGATTAACGTTGTGGGTCCTGTATTTCTACACAATATGTTACCCTTTGAGAGGTTCATGGGAGTCTTAAAGAAATATGTTCATAACCGTGCTAGGCCAGAAGGAAGCATCTCCAAGGGCCATCAAAATGAGGAGGTCATTGAGTTTTGTATTGACTTTATTCCTGACCTTAAGCCGATTGGTGTTCCTGAATCGCGGCATAAGGGCGGACTGGATGGAAAAGGCACGCTAGGAGGGGAACAAATAATATGTATGGACGGACATTCTCTCACTGAAGCACACTACACAGTTCTACAGAATTCCGCCTTGGTGGCTCCGTATATGGATGAACACAAGAATTTGCTACGCTCCAAACACCCGGAGCGGTCTGATGACTGGATTACACGTGAACAAACCAGGAGTTTCGCCAGCTGGTTGCAGACACGTACCATGCGTGAAACCTCTATTGAAGATGACCTGTACTTGCTGTCCCAGTTACCATCTTCGAATATAATTACTTTCAAAGGGTACGAGATAAATGGTAATACATTTTACACGATCGCCCAAGATAAGAAGAGCACCAACCAAAACAGTAGTGTCCGCTTTGATGCAGAAACCAAGACGGGAAAGGAAACATATTATGGTTATATACAGGACATATGGGAACTTGACTATCGACGTGGTTTAAAGGTCCCTTTGTTTCGGTGCAAATGGGTCAATATGACACGAGGCGGGGTAACGGAAGACCCGCAGTACGGAATGACTACAGTGGATCTCAACAATCTTGCATATGCAGACGAACCATTCGTCCTAGCCAATGATGTGGCACAGGTTTTCTATGTGAAGGACATGTCTACCAAGCCAAGAAAAAGAAAAGATAAGGAAGCGAATGCATCATACGATGAGCCAAAGCGGCACATAGTTCTTTTTGGGAAGAGAAACATCGTGGAGACAAGTTAGAAGATTATGAAAAGTTTGATGAAATTGCTCCATTCACAGTGAATATTGACCCGAGCATCCCGTTAAATGATGAAGATTTTCCATGGTTACGGCGCAAAGGGACACACGCGAAGAAAAAGTTTCACACCTAAAGATCTGGGATGTGATCGGCTTCACTAACTATCATCACTTTCTTCTGTGTTTCGCACCGAGAGGGGAATCTCTGTAATAGTTAGGGTAGTTATGTGTTTTGGCATTTGAAACGCGAAGAAATTTTATGTGCAAACAAATTCACACTAATTTCAAATAATTCAAAATTTAAACTATTCAAATTTGAAAACTACGGGCACTAACAGAAAAAATAGCAGAAAAGAAAGAAAAACTATAGCTGAAAAGAAAAAAACTATATAAAAAAACTACTCAAAAATAAATAGAAGAAAATAAATATAGCAAAAAAGAAAAAACTACTCAGAAATAAATAGAAGAAAAAATAAACCAGAAAAGAAAAAAATTATATTTGCTATTTTTCAATCGTTTACAAAATGACCGTGAAATTGAAAATCACTACAAAATGAACTCTGAAAATGTTGAATTTTGGCAAACTAGATGAAAAACTACTCACAAATAAATAGAAGTAAATAAATATAACAGAAAAGAAAAAACTATACAAAAAACTTCGCAAAAATAAATAGAAGAAAATAAAGCAGAAAAGAAAAAACTATAAAAAAAATTGGGGCGCTGCCCTGTGGGCCTGATAGGCCACAGGTGTGTAATTACAGGCCTTAAAGGCCCAGCAGACTCACAGGGCAGCGCGCAGAGTTTAGGCCCACAAGCCTGCTAGCTATATAGAGGAGTTCGAAGTGGTAGCCGTGGCTGGGTTTATAAACCAGTGCGGCTGCCCTTCGCCCGGCGAGGTGGGACTAAACTTTAAGGTGGCAGCGCGACCCCTTTAGTACTGGGTCGTGGCACAAACCGGTACTAAAGGGGGGTCCTTTAGTACCGGTTTGTGCCACCACCCGGTACTAAAGGGGGTCGCTTCCCACCGCTTGGCCTGGCCAAAACAGGCCTTTAGTACCGGTTGGTGGCTCCAACCGGTACTAAAGGTGCCTTCTATATATACTCGACTTAAGAAATTTTCATTCTTCCTCTGTTTCCATCGTCTCCGTCTCCGTCGCAGCCCCCGTCCCCGTCGTCGCCCTCGTCTCCGTCGCCGCCCCCGTCCCCGTCGCCGCCGTCGTCTTCGTCGCCGCCCCGGGCCCGCCCCCGTCCCCGTCGCCGCCCTCGTCTCCGTCGCCGCCCCCGTCCCCGTCGCCGCCGTCGCCTCGCCGTCGTCGTCGCCCCGCTGTGAGCTCTCCCCCTCTAACCTCTCTCCCTCGCCCCCGGCGGCCACCATGGGCGCCGCCCCTCCCGGCCCCGAGCACACACACACACACACAAGCATGAATTAGTATATGATTTAGATTATTTAGATTATTATTGTTTTAGTTATCAAAACACACACACACACAAGCATGAATTAGTATATAATTTAGATTATTTAGATTATTATTGTTTTAGTTATCAAAATTTTTTATATGGAACACACACACACACATATGTATGAATTAATGCATGTATATATTAGTATATACGTATTTTGTATGTTTAATTAGTTTAGATTATTTAGATTATTATTGTTTTAGTTATCAAATTTTTTACATGGAAATTAGTGTTTAATTAGTATGGAAATTTTTATGTTTAATTAGTATATAATTTAGATTATTATTATTAGTATATAATTAGTGTTTAATTAGTATGGAATTTTTTTATATAATGTTGTTTTTCAGTTTTTTAATGGATGTATAGAAGTTGTGTTTTCTGTTTTTAGTGTTAGATGCTTAATTAGTATGAAATAGTATATATATTTTTGAAATAGTAGAAATGTTAGAAATTTTAGTTATCAAAATCCAATCATTAAAAAAATATTACTTTTTGCGGGCATATAGCTAGTATTTGTTCTCGACGATGCCCGACCCGCATCCTCGCCGTCGACGCGTCCGCGACGACGTCCAGCCGATCCATGTCCGGGACTGGGCTCCGCCGGGCTGGCACTGGGAGGTGCTGCCTGGAGGGGCGCGCCGCTTGATGAGGAACCCGGCCCCGGGTCCCGTCGTCGACCCTGATCTCGTTTGGTGGCGTTCGCGTGGGCCAGTTTCAGTGCGGAGGGACCCGGCCCCGCCGGAGGTGGTACGTCGCCGTGTCAGGGAGGAGGACGAGCACGTCCATCGCTACATGGTTGCGTTAGAGGGCGGCAGGTTCTCCAATACCTGGCAGTATCTTCGGGGATCTCACTTCAGCTATGATCCTGTGAGGGTTCCTTCTCTTTGGGTGTCCACCGCCCGCGCCGCAGGAACCGCGAGTGTCCTAGATTCTTCTGTAGTATTTGATCTTTAATTAGCTAGCCAGTGATGTACTATTCAATATTATATATTATTCGAGACGATGTATTCGAGATTATATCTATTATTCTAGACGAAGTATTCGAGATTATATCTATTATTCGAGACGATGTAATTTGAATACTAAATTGTTTTATATTTCTTTTGAATTAGTTAAATAAAAGCTATGGCAGACAATACCGACAGAGGGGGAGAACAGACCATGTTCGATATGATACGCGGGCCAGATGATGATCAGAATGAAGAAGATTATGACGGATTCGAATTTCTAAACAACACCGGAGAGGGTGATATGATATTCGATCGCGACGACCGAATTGATGAAGTCATGAACTACGATTATGACGATGACGAAGAACATGTTGATCCTGAAACAACAAAGACCGGCGAGGTATATATATTTATATAAGCAGGTATCTGGTGATCATCACATGTTTTAAATGACTTGAAGATATATTAACGAATCGATCTTTGTTCTTTCAGCCATCCGGATCGAGCAAATCTTCCGGCAAAAGGACGAAACGAGGCCCGAACAAAAAGTTGAAGGAGGGCGTAAAGTACAATATCGAGGCAGTCAGACCTAATGGCGAACCATTAGCGCCTAAGAGGATTGCGGACAAGTTCGTTCGTCAGTGCGGAGTTCTTGTGAAGGACCAACTCCCGATCTCCCTTCAAGAATGGAGAGAGCCAGCAAAAGACAAAAGACAAAAAGGCAAAGAGGACGCTGCTCCACGTCCAGATGTTACTTTTGTTGACAAGAATCAAAAAGATCTGCTTTGGGATACTCTCATGGAACATATCACCCTACCAGATCATTTCACAGAAGCAGATGTGCAGAAAGTCAAGGACGCTGCTCTTAGGAAGATGGCGGTTGCATTCAAGAACCACAAGAATCGTGAATGGGACAAGTACGTCAAGGGAGGAAGGAAGACTCCAGTATTCGAGGGAACACTAGAGAACCAACGTGCTCATTGGGACGATTTCGTGAAATTCGAGGATTCGGAATTAGCTAAGGAACGGTCGAGAATAAACAAGAAGAATGCCGAAAAAAAGGATAAGTTCCATAAGCTGGGGCCAGGTGGCTATGCGGTGGCAATGCCTAAGTGGGATAAGTCTGAGAAAGAGAAGGAGGATGCAGGTGCCACTCCGGTTACTAAGAGCTGCCCCCCATGGTCAGGAATTGGTTCTATGCGCATGCGGGGGAGTTGGACCCGAAGACAGGCAATGTTTCGACGAGGGCAAGTCTGAAGGGAGCCGATGATGCGATACTTGTTGCAATAGAAGAGGCACGATCGGGGGTGTTCCATCCCAACAGAGAGAACGACGAGCTTACGCGTGCCCTGGGAAATCCTGAACACCCGGGAAGAACACGAGGCAAGAGCGCTATTCCATGGTATGAGGGGTTTTCAGACTGGAACACCGACTACAGAACCCGTGCGAGAAATAAGATTGCGGAGGAGAAGAAGAGGAAGATGGAGGAGGAGCAGAGGAAGCAGGACTATGAACGCCTTCAAGGCCTAGAAGCAAGTCAAGCGGAATTGGTAGTCAAATTCCAGCGGTAGCAGGAGCAGATCGACTCACTTACCCAGCAAAGGGGGTCTCAGCAGCTACAGCAGCTAGCGAATGATCCAACATTGGATAGCACCGCCCCATCCATGCTGAGAAGCAGCGTGGGTTCCGCCCCGGACGATGCAATGCTGGGTAGATACCCCGTGGATGACATCACGGAGAACACTAGCTGCGAGCTACATGTCAAAATGAAGAACATATCCATGAAGGTGGCGGACGCCGTTGCTTTTACAAATCCCCCCGAGGCAACCTTCCATTGCAACCCGATTCCAGCGGGCTATGCTCGTGTCTTGGTTGATGAGGTGGTGGACCCATATTCGGAGCTAGAGCTTGACATTCCTAGAGGTGACGACGAGCGCTTTCTCGGAGACGACAACCATCGTATCATCCTATGGAAAAAGGATTGCATCATCTTTCGAAGGCCACCGACACCGCGTCAGCCGACTCCTCATCGAAGTCCGCCACCGAGTCAGCAGTCTCCCGCTCCTGCAAGTCCACCAAGTCCGGCAAAGTGTCAGGCCACTCCTCCTCCAAGTCCGCAAAGTGTCAGGCCACTCCTCCTCCTCCAAGTCCGCCACAGCGTCAGACGTCCACTCCTCCTCCAAGTCCGGCACAACCTCAGGACACTCCTCCTCCAAGTCCGACACAGCTTCAGGCGGCCACTCCTCCTCGTCCAACTCAGCCCCGTCAGCCGTCTCCGCCGCCTCAGCAATCACAGAAGAGACACCCCGCAGCTATGGTGCGTAGCGGTACGAGTCGAGGTAGTACAGGAAGTACAGGCGGAGGCAAGCGATATAAATATGGTCCAAGCCTCACGCCTCTTCCGCAGAGGGCTTATGACAGGTCCGAGGAGGAAATCACAGCCATATCGAAGTCCGAGGTGGAAGCCCATTTTGCACCAAAACCGCCACCGCCGCCAAGGGAGAAAGTGCCTGAGGAAACGATTGACCACTTCATTCGTATGGCTCAACCACCAGCTCCCAAGCCTATTGACACAGACTATGAGCGCCACATCAGGAAGTTAAATCGAGCACGTCTACGTAAGGAGGCGAGCTCGGGATCGAGCAAACAAGAAGCAGCTGTCAAAAAATGCGGGAAAACCATTCCCCAGCTGGGAGAACAGGCGGCACAATCGATCCCCTCGCTTGTTGTGCCAACAACATGTGACAGTACGCGTGCCCAATATTATTGTGGGCAAACAGTTTACGTTCCTGAGGTGGGCAATGTGGTAATAACGGAGGACCATATAATGCAGGCTAAAGTTCTCAAAATCACTGTTGGACAACTCCTCGAGATCGAGCCCATGCCTGTGCTTAGAGAGGATGAAATAAAACGGAAATATGTCCAGGGCCAACCTTTGGTCGAGCCAGACAAGGTCAAGAACCTCCCAACGAGAATGTATGAATTGCATCAATGGTACATGAACATTACCAAGATTTCCGATCGATTGTCCCTCATGGTGAATGACAAGGAGGATCATTACTACCATGAGAAAGCTGTGTCCGTTGAGTATTCTGAACTGTTTCAGTTATACAATCAAGACGCACTCGACAAATCTATCGTCAGTTGCTATTGTCTGTAAGTGATTTCTTTCTGTAATTTAAGTCTCAAGCTAGCTGTAGTGATCCTTTTGATCAATCATTACCTGTAATTATCCTGACTATATTCTTTTCTGTGGTATTATATGCAGGATGAAGATGTATGAAATGAGAAAAGGTGGACGCTATGGCATTGGGTTCATTGACCCAAACACCATTAATGAATACACATGGAAAATAGATCCACGTCATCAAAAGGCCGTAGAGGACAGCATGCTAGAGTTCTTGAAGCGCCTCAAATACAATGAAGATATACTACTTCCTTACAAGTTCCAGTGAGTCACACTGTCTTGTACTACAAATTCTCTGTTTTTGCCTACTAGCTAGCTACATGTTTTTGCTTACATATGCCCGCTTAATTAAGACATGCAAACATGTGTGCATGCCGATTTCACTGGGTCTTGTGTATCATTAAAGTTGACGCCGGAACAGTTGAAATACTGGACTCACTACTCAAAGAAAAAACTGACTATAACATCTTGTTTGGGATAGTCAACAGGTAATTTCAATCATTATTAACTATATATCTCGGCCTATTTAGTTCGTCATTTCATGATATGAACTATTTAATAACCCCTTTATTCATTTTCTTTGTCGGCGGGCAGGGCTTGGGCAAGGTTCATCAGCGTCACGGAGGGCGAATGGAAAGAAAAGCTTAAATGGGGAAGACCCAAGGTAAGTAATTAAGTAGTACTAGCTAGCTAGCTGCCATCTCTTTAATTATCATGCTTGATTAATTATTATCTGATCAAATTCCATTCTCGTAAAGGCCCTGAAGCAGGCGCATGGGACTGATCTGTGTGCATTCTGCGTTTGCGAGAACATTCGCATGATGGCGTCCGAAAGGAGCAGATCTCAAAGACAGGAATGGGTACGCTTGTCAAAACACTATTCACAATTTTTACACCATTATCGATATCTAGTCACATAAGTAATACACATGCATATTGATGTCCTTCTTAACAGTTCAGAGAGGTGCGGGCGAAGCTCCTAGAAACGGAGCGCGTAGAAGCACTTCAAGAGGAAATAGCGGGATTTTTGCTCGACCAGGTCATAAATCCGAAGGGAGAATACTATTACCCACAACCGCCCCCATGAAAACCACTTCCAATTGTCATCGTGCTCCGAAGGCACCAATTAGGCTAATGCCACTGGCTCCAAAGGCAACATGCATATGTAGGAGAAATTGTATATAGCTATACATGTGTGTATGTGTGAATTAATTAATATGAGGGTTTGTGAGACATTGATGATATATATATATATATGCATGATTGGTTCTCTCTCTCTCTCTCTATATATATATATATATATGTATATATATATGCATAACGTGTACAATGTGTAGTATCGTAAAATACCAGCAAACGAAAAAGAATTAAAATGGAAACACAAAATTAAATGAAAAAGAAATCATAAAACTAAAAAAACCCAAACCTTATAGTACCGGTTGGTCTTACCAACCGGTACTAAAGGGCTCCAGGCCCCTGGAGCTGGCTCGTGCCACGTGGTTTCCCTTTAGCACCGGTTCGTGCTGAATCGGTACTAAAGGGGGGGGGGCTTTAGTGCCCACACTTTAGTGCCAGTTATGGAACCGGCACTAAAGGGCCTTACGAACCGGTGCTATTGCCCGGTTCTGCACTAGTGATAATGCACAAACCTCAAAACAACAGTGGTTCTCCTTTGTTCTAGAATCTTCCGTATCATAACTGCCCAAACTTTTTTTCTAGTTGAATTGCCACTATTTATTTTTTTACTTTATGCTTTACAACGCACAATTCCATGAATCATAAAATAGATTAACGGCTTCTTTGATTCAAAGGATTCTCAAAGGAATTTTGGAGGATTCTAATCCTTAGGAATTTTTCCTATCTTGGTTGTTTGATTCGTAGGATTCTAAACCATAGGAAGATTTCCATAGGATTCATTTTCACTAGATTTCATAGGGAACATCCCATCCACTCAAACCTCTTTGAAAGAATTCTGCGTTTTTTCTATGCACAATCAAACACTCGTACAATCCCGTAGGATTCAAGACGACATTCCACTCTAATCCCATGTTTTTCCTATTCCCGCGTTTTGGAAATCCTACAAATAAAAGAGGCCCTAGCTTTTTTTATAAAAAACTAATTGATTTTGAATGAGATGAACTATAAGAATTAATAGAAAGGTCTACATTAGGCATATATGACTCAGAGCTTACATGCTATAGTGTGGTATTTATTCATAATTTGGTTGCCAAATCTGATGCGTGCAATGCACCTGTACCTTACTAGTACTTCAAGTATGTGCAAAACACATAAATTAGAATTCCAATGGAACGCTCCATAGTGTCTCTCTTATAGTTCATGAAGCCACGTGGCACATGTGGAGGTGTTGTCGCGACCTCCTTGTGTGGATTGATCACAGTGACATGCTGCTGGTTCCATAAGAATGTACTCGTCTTCTCTGAGCCACACTAGCGGTACATGCACGAAGCAAAGATGTGCACGCACGCCATGGACGCACTCATTCCCTCGCACGCACATGCGGGTACATGGGCGGACACAATTTTGTACCAAGATCCACCCCATTTGATAATTTGACGCGTGTAAATTCCTTCACTTCATTGATGGTCAATTGATACAGCGCATGCAAATTGAGTGGACGTGGGGGCGGAAGAAAGACATTACTACTCCACTGCGCGCATGCGAGTAGTTAAATCATGGGTTTCTAGTAGTACTTCCATTGGTGTCCTTCGTATTTTGTGCCAATATTTGACAATAACATAATATTTACACATTTGAGCAGTGTAGTCTACTTGAAATTTATGTTCCACTAAACTCACCGGGAGCCGTTTCGGGCCTCGAAACCAAAACCATCAATTAATCTTTACCTTGTTCCCATCACATTCGAAAGTAATAGTGCTACAATTAAGTGCAAGCCTGCTCACACCTACTAGTACGTACCAAACCTGAACGTGTTCCCACTATGCAGGTATTAGTACCAGTGCTAGTACTTAGGTTATAAAAAGGGGAACTACCTAACCGAAAATTACTCTACCTTTCATCCTTATAAGTCCTTCTTCTTCTTCTGTCCTTTCCATGGCCGGTGAGCAGAGCTCTAGGTCGAGAACTACTCATAACAAGGGAGCGGCAACCAAGGCTGCGGAAAAAAAGAGAGGGCTCACCGCCACGCAGAGACCTCGAAAGATCTCTCACAGGCAGGCGATGGCTCCCAGGAGCGCCCTAGCCGCGGAGGCGAACATGCCGAGCTAGCGGCACTAGAGTCGTTATCCCTCGATGGCATGCCCGATCAGCTCAATAAGCACCTCAATAAGCAGAAGGAGTTCATCCACGGCTTGGTGGAGCTGCTGAAGGAGAGCCTTGACGACATGCCCGCTGAGCTCAATAAGCAGGGGGAGTTGACTACCGGCTTGGTGATGCTGCTGAAGAAGAGCATTGCCTCAGAGAAGAAGGCGAACGGCAAAATCCTGCAACTTCAGGAGGACAAGGCGAAGCTCTGCCACAAGCTCAACCTGCTGAAGGAGAAGAACGTCGGCTGGAAGAAGTTGCATGAGAATAGTAGTTCCTCGATGAAGATGCTGCAGGCCCTCGTCATGGAACAGAAGGAGGGGTGGGTGAAGCTCCGCACCGAGCACCCGGCCGCTGTCAAGGTATGTAATGCAGTCGTGGAACAAATGATGAAGGCTCGCTTCGAGAAATCCTGCGTCATGGACAAAATGAAGAAGATGGCGGAGGAGACGCGCCAGGAGATGGAGGTCGTGTAGGCGATGAGGAAGCAGTTACGAGTCCACGGCGAATTATATAATTTGGGGTGATAATCTTCCTTCATCTTTTGCTCCCTTGTTTCTTCTTTTTCTTCGGGTATTTCACCGCACGTGTCACGTTCTCCGCGAGGCATGAATAGAACAATGCTAACAATGAGATGACTAGCAAATTAGATCATTTTTTATCGCCATATGGCACTGGGTTGCCGTGTTTCATGCTCCTCCATCGTGGAAAACTTGAGTATACCGCACGGTTCTTTGCTCCCCCTCAGGTCGTCAGCACATTTATACGAGCAGTCAAATCACAAGGCCCCGCCTTCTAGCAGTAATGAGCCGTCAAATCACAAAGGCCCTCGCCTCTCATGAAACTGACCAAGCTAGACTGTCTAGCCCTCTAGCCTTTTAAAAAATGTATACTTTTATACAGTAGTAGTATCAATGGATTGCGCCATGGAGCAATACTAACTAGATGAAATTAAATAAAAAAGGTGGTACATATAGAGAGCGCTCGTCGCCAAATTATGCATATAGTACTATTAAAAAAGCTAGTACGTTCTTAGATGGGGTGCTAAATTCTATTAAAGAAACTAGCATACCTATTTAATTCTTGGGTTCTTATTATTTATGCCACTAGTTGTGTATCACTACTCAATTTTGCCATTAGAAGTTACAACTACTCAAAAATGCCATCGATCCGTGAGATGCCTGCTAAAAAATGCAATTAGATATCTCAAAAATGTCATCGTTAAGTTAGATGTTTGCTCAAAAATGTCATTAGACATTGTTATTTTCATGTAAAACCCATTGACCATGTTACATGACAACAATAAGCCGATTCTCACAATGATAAGTGTGGCCCCGCTTCTCAGGAGTAACCAAGCGAATAATTTTACAAGAAAATAAGAACGCTGTTGGGATCAAGTAGGCCCCACACTTTATTTTACTGTAGTGAGATAGAGGGAGAGTTGGCATCACTACAAAAAAAGACACATCCGTGACATTTTGGGCCGAACAATTTTTTTTTCTGTCATACATATGACACTTCTATGACGATAATTGTGACAAAACCCGGTATCATCATAGATGTTGTGGGCTCCTACTTCCATGACAAAAAAATCATGACAGAAAATGGGCTTTTCGTCCTGGGCGGGCCGGAGACGCAGCTGCATGACATTCTTTGGGCCGTTCATGACGGAAAAAATCGTGGTAGAAGCGAGGGGGAGGAAAATTTCGGGGAGTTGCTGGTTACGGTGGGAGGTCGGGGGCGGAGCGATGCGCGTTTCTCTCGTACGTACGCGCGTGTGTGTGAGAAGTTGGCTCTAACTGAAGCCGAGCGAGGCGTTGGGCTCTAACTGAACCCGAGCGATTGCACTGCAGGCTACGCGTTACTGAACCCGAGCGATCGATCGATGGCTGTTAATTGAACCCGATGGAGCGATTCCTTCGCTACTGCTGCTAACTGAAGCCGATTGATTGG
>NC_041389.1:601250229-601270152 GCF_002162155.2 Triticum dicoccoides
AACAGGACCTCCGTTTCGACCGTAGGAGGTCCATTTCGTCTGTTTTGCGGTACGCCACACCCCTCCCGATCAACAGGACCCCCATTTCGACCGTAGGAGGTCTGTTTCATCCGTTTTGCGGTACGCCACACCCCTCCCGATTAACAGGACCCCCGTTTCGACCGTAGGAGGTCCGTTTCCTTCGTTCTGCGGTACACCAGGCCTCGTTTCCATCGCCTGTTTCGTCCAAGACGGTTGGCTCCCACGCGTTCCGTTGCCTCCCGATGAACATGACGCATTCCGTTGCCTCCCCATGAACACGACGCATTCCGTTGCCTCCCCATGAACACGACGCATTCTGTTGCCTCCCCACGAACACGACGCATTCCGTTGCCTCCCCATGAACACGAGCCCTCGCCGTACGTATGCGCGACTAGGCGTTCGAGACCCCGCCCGTATGTACACATACGTGGCCGTATTTTCTTTCTTGCACCCTGGCCGCTGTACGTACGTGTACATGCTACATGCGCGCCTCTACTACGACACGTACGCGCCTCTACTACGACACGTGCGCTCCTCTACATCGACCAGTATATATGTAGTACAAGTTCGCGACCAGAATGACAACGCTACGTACGCGTCGACCAGGTGGGTCCCGACTGTTAGGCAGTTCCTTGCGTGCGAAAATGTAGCTGGTGGATCCCAGCAGTCAGAGGGGTGAATCGTTTTTTTGCCCGGACGCACTTCCTTTGCGTGCAAAGATGTAGCTGGTGGGTCCCAGCAGTCAGGGGGGCGAATCGTTTTTTTCCCAGACGCACTTCCTTGCGTGCGAAGATGTAGCTGGTGGGTCCCAGCAGTTAGGGGGCGAATTGTTTTTTTTGCCCGAACACACTTCCTTGCGTGCGAAGATGTAGCTGGTGGGTCCCAGCAGTCAGGGGAAACTTTTTTTGCAAAATATGGTGGCCCGTCGGGTGGGTCCCCACTGTTAGGTGGAGGAATCATTATTTTCCGTGTAATAAGGAGGCACTTCCTTGCTGCGGCCGTGGACCCAGCTGTCAGCGTCTCCACATACAGTCCACGTCCGATGGAAGTCGTTCCTTGACCATGTTGACCACGCCGCGCTGAGAGCACCACGGCGGTGGACGACGGCGAGGCCTAGGAAGGGGACGACTCGGAGCCGGGGAAGACGCAGCAGTGGATGCCCACGCAAAGAGGAGTACGAGGGTTCACTGGTTCGGCTGAGGTGTGAGGCTGCTGTCGCCATAGATTAACAGGGGGTGTGGGTGAGTAGAGGGATGGCCTGGCCAGCGGTGGGAGTAGTAGGGGGCGGTGAGGCCTCCGCGGCATCACAGCCGACCACGGAGGCAGGAGCACGCGGCACGACCGGCGCTGGTTTGGGCGGCCGGAGCAAGAAGACCATAGGTTGAAGAAGCACTACAACCGTTGGATGAACATCATATGGTAACAGGAGCTAGAATCGTTCATATTGACTAAGTTAACAAAGCCCTCCGTCCCCATCAACTTGGTAGGCCCACAAGTTAGCCTCCCAGTATGCTGGGTTCTAGCTGGCAGGGGGAGTATTCATTTTTGTGTGCGTAATAAGGAGGCACTTCCTTGTGTGCGAAGATAGCTGGTGGGTCCGACAAGTCAGCGGCGGGCATGTTTTTTTCGCGAAATACAGAGGCCCTTCCGGTGGATCCCAGATGTCAGGTGGAGGAATAATTATTTTGCGCGTAAGAAGGAGGCATTTCCTTGTGTGTGGCCGTGGACCCAGCTGTCAGCCTCTCCATGCACAACCTACTTCCGATGGTGTCGTTTGTTGACCATGTTGACCACGCCGCGCCGAGCGCATCCAAGGTGGTGGACGACGGCGAGGCCCCGAACAGCAACGAGCCGGAGATGGGAAGACGCGGGAGTAGAGTCGCAGACGGAGAGGTGTACGAGGGTTAACTGGTTCTAGTGTGGTGTGGTTCGGCAGTTGGTGGAGAAGAACAGGAGGTGTGGAGGGTTGGAGGGATGGCCTGGCCAACGGTGGAGTAGCGCTTCATAGCGAAGCGTGCTAAGCAGAGCTTCTAGCAGCAGGAGGCGGGAGGTGGTCCCGGCGGTGCTGGAGGAAGAAGACGAGAGGTTGAAGATGGATGCCGTCCGTTGGATGTAAATCCAACGGCTAACTTGTCAGAATCATTTGTTGACTAAATTTACAACGACTTGCGTTGGCTTCGACCTATTGGCCCACATTTCACCCTCCAAAAATGTGGCACGTATTCAACCCATTTTTCAGAATTTACATTCTTCTTTTGCGCGGTAGAATTTACAGTCAATTTGATCTCTTTTTTTGAATTACAGCCATTAGCTAGGCTGGGTGAACAATTAATGTAGTTTTGATGCGGCCCATTAATTTTATTTCCTAAAAAATTACAGGCCATTTGCACTTTATCTAGATACACGATTTTGCTGGGCTGATTCTAATTATAATGTTGGGTTGGGCCAGCAGTGTTATCAAAAAATAAAAATGGGCTGAGCATTTTGTTATAAATATATTTAAATAATAAGTGATATTATTACATTCGTCCTTAAATCTTACCAAGCTTTTGTACACAATCACTAGGATTTTCGTGCTAAAACAATCCAGGATTTTATTTGTTAAGAAATTATTTTTATAAGTTAATAAGATGTGGGATATTGTTTTCTTACATATGTAAGTATCTGTTAAATATATGATGACAATAAAAATAATATATAATAACATATAAAACAATTTAAGTATATATAATATAGTTAAAAGGGAAACATAAGTTGTACCTGGCGTTCCTATTCTTATATAGAAAAATAGAACAGACCGCTGCGTTTTCTTCAAAAAAAATACATAAATTGGGCTGCCAAAAATAAAACCTTGGATGGGAGGTCCATAGGCCGGTCGACACATGACGACCCTAAGAAAATACAAACAGGCCCTCCCATCCGAGGTCGTGGGCTGCGCATGTTAAAAATGAAAGCCTAGACGGGGCAGCCCAAAACCATGTCCAACACTTGCCAAAACTCTGTCCCTCGTTTTCTCTGTGTTCCGCACACTCAACATTGTGTGGGCATTTTGACTGTGCATCATATGAAGATGTGCTATGCATGAATGTTGATCAGCATGATGTTAACTGGCTGGTAGTTCCATTGTCGACCATGAATAAAACTTCCAACATGATGTTAACCCTGTTTGAAAAGGCCATGTTAATATAAATGCTCTGCCTCTGAAAGTTGCAGTTTCTTATCTGAAACTGAACTTGCAGTTTCTTATCTGAAAATGAAACTTGCAGTTTCTTCTCGTCTGCACTTTTATACTCCTATGAAACTACATTTTTTAAGTGCTAAAAGTAGATCTCTAGAATTCATAAAATTCTTCATATGCTCAATACTGCAAATCTGAAATTCAGAAGACATTCATATCTGAAAGTACTCTCAAAATACACAACACAAAACACAATTCACAACCTGCAAATACTGACAACCCTAAGCTCCTCCTGACAATTCACAACCTGCCCGACTATTGGGTTGGGGGGCAGTCCCCTCCTATTCCTCGGCGGCAGATAGCCGCCCCGTGAAACGATGTGAACGACGAGGAAGACGATGGCGGGGAAGCGTCGTCGGGCCAACTGCTTTTCTCCTCTTGCAGTTGGGTACGGTTGACGAAGACTCCACCGGCTCACTCTGGCAGGACACCCTCACAAACGGCACCCTGTAGATGCTCGACCCTTCAATCTCTGGTGGATGCTCCATCTGGGATCGATACTCCCACCACCGCTCCCTCACGATCGGATTCGGTGAATCTGTTTGCTCCATGGCCCAGAGGAGCAGCTCTATGTACTCCGGCGCGACTCCCTCTGGGAGTATCGCCGCCTTTTCGCTCTGTTGCAGATATTTGGCCATGGATGTCTCCGTAGCCGCTAGTTGGTCCGTGTTGTCAAACCAAGACTGTATCTCCAACATCCTAGCTAGCTTCACAGGGTCGCCGTCTGTGATCCTCATGTATCGGTTGTACTCCTCCATCGATCTACTTCTCCACAGCACCTTCACTCGCCGGCGGTGGTTTTTGAATGGAAGAGGAGAGGAGCGGCACTGGTTTTGGATTAGAACGGGAGAGGAGCGACACTGGTTTTGGACTGGAACAGGAGAGGAGGGTCGGTGGTTTTGAAATGGAAGAGGAGAGGAGCGGCGCCGGATTTAGATTGGAACAGGAGAGGAGCGGCGGGGCCGGGGAGTGTGCCTATGGTCGGTTCTCAATTGCCGTCCCACATGTGTGTGCGAACGCAATATGACGCGTGTTCCATTCGGAGAGCAGTGTGCCAGACCGACCGACCGTCTGGGGTGCGACGCAAACGTGACGTGCGTGTTGTATACTCCGTACATGTGTACCGCCGTTTTCTAGACGCTTTGCTCCATGGCGCGGGCGCAATCCATGGATACAAAATTAGTATACTATATACTATTTAAAAGTCGAGGGCGGGGCTTTTCCTGCCCGGTTGGCGGCGGGACAGTTCCGCCTAGTCGGTTCGACAGAGACGCGAGAAGACGAGGGAGTACGCTGCTGCAAACGTAGGGCTGTGTGATTTGACAGGAAGTTACTACTGGACAAGTGGGGCCCCGTGATTTGACTTGCCATTATCATTTTAACTATGGCACTATGACCAGCGCGAGTCTCCCAATTCCTGACCACCTCCATACAGGTGCCTCTCCCAATGCTGCACCATGTAGTAGTAGAGGCTGGCTCTTGCATGAGAGCCCACTTCTCCACTTTTTCCTTGCCTCTCTTTCCTCCACATATGCAAAAATGCCATGTAAAGCGCACTATTGTACTTACTTGCTCCTACAGGTGCTTAAGCTTGCCACATAGGCATAAAGTTTGATGTGGCAAGTTAATCAAGAAGAGAGAGACTAGTTTGGTGACCCAAGGAAGAAACGGTGCTAAGCGCGTGTACCTAGGTGAAAAGACAATTTTGAGTCTATAGCTAATTAAATGAAGCAAACTTAGCAACACCATTTCATTGGAAGAGGTCACTCCTTGGCAAATGCAATAAATACTAGTACTCCCTGTGTCCATTATATAAGAACGTTTTTGACACTACACTAGCTAGTGTCAAAAATGTTCTTATATTATGGGACGGAGGGAGTACGAAGAAAGATATAGAGAGGAGTAAAAAAACACTTATAGCCAACCTTGTTGTAGTATGAGTGACTAAGTGATGACTATGTATGACATGCCAACATCAGATAGCCTAACGCACCGTGTTAAATCTCCAAGGGCGTGACCACGCGAGCGACGCGACGGTCGTGGTAGGCGCGGCCATGATACGGGCTGCTGGCAGCCCTTGGATCTGAGATCAAACGGACGCATGCTAAGTTGCTGAAAATTTAAGAATAACCCTCCAGGATAGGATATTCACCCATAGGTCTAGAATCACGCCATGCAACCGTTCGATCTCAGATCCAAGGGCTCTCGGAAGCCCGTATCATGGGAGAATGGAAAGCCACTACACTGCCATTCGCACACTGGCAGTTCGCTCCTACTCTTTCCCGCACGTCCTTTAATACTACGGCATTTCGCTCCTAGTCGTCCCGTCCATTCACATTACGGCAGTTCCACTAATCCTAATCCTCCTCCCAAATCCATGGCGTCGCAAATCTCCCCGATCGGCGGTGAGTACAAGGTTAGAACCATCACGGCGATGAATTTGACGTCATCTACACCCATACATCGGCGACGGTGAAAGGATGCCTTTCTCGCTTCAGACACATGTTCGAAAACTCACATGATGAGTGGGTCACTGGGCTAGATGTTGAGTACACCACAGTCGTGGGACGAGAGAAGGATCTAAAGGACGAAGAGAGGAAGAAGCCCGTCGTGATCCAGGTGTGCGTACATAATGTTTGCTTGGTCTACCACATATGTCATGCCGACGTTGAGTGCCAGGATTTTATGAACTTCCTCAAGGACAAAATAGTCAAATTCGTCACTGTAGACTTGAAGAACGACAAAGAAGTCCTGCGTCGGATAGGTCTCATTGTAGGCAACCCCTTCGACCTCCAGAAGAATCGGCTGGTGCCCTCTCGTCAGCCTTCAATGCTGACCCTGTCAGGAGCCATGGTTCGTCCTTCGTACCGCAAACTGGAGAAACCTCATTACACGTTTCATCGTCATGCATGGCAGCGGAATGTACTAGATATAGACCACATCCACTACGCTGCAATGGATGGCTACCTTTGTTTCAATATCTACAAGGGTTGGATGAAGAGAAACAGCAAAGTTGGCGGTTCAAGCAAAGAAGTATCGGCCAAGAGGAAGAGGGACAAGGACGAAGTCGAGGACTCCGAGTAAGGTGGCAGTGTCATTGCTCATGGCGGTTCTAAACTTCTAATGCAGTGTCTACCGGATTAGTTGCATAGTTTAATTTCAGGTGTGGTTAGTTTAATTTGAGGGGTGTGTTGTGCTGAGCCCCCAGCAGAACTATGTTATGTTTCTTCTCGTTACTTTAACTCTTCAGTATGTACATACTAGTACTAGTATTTCTTTAATAGAATTTAGCACCCCAATTAAGCACGTACTAGCTTTTTTAATAGTACTATATGCATAATTTGGCGACGAGCGCTCTCTATATGTACCACCTTTTTTTAAAATTCCAATTTTTGCTCCATGGCGCAATCCATCGATAGTGGAGTACTACTGTACAAAAGTATACATTTTTTTAAAAGGCTAGCGTACTGTTCATCACACACACACACACACACACACACACATATATATATATATCCAGTTAAATTCTCAACCTAGAACGACGTGCATGCCATGTAGTAAATCGATCCGGAGGAAGTATAGTAAAAATGAGGTGATTTACCCAGCGATCGGCGGGGGAGCATGGCCTGTCATGCGGTCCCATGTGTCATGATGTACCAAGGCGATGCACATGTCCCTCTTGAGGCAGAAGCAATACTAGTACGTGTTTTGAGATGATGTCGAACCGAAGTGTGAAATAATGGTTGCTTCGTCCGTCTCGGAAGGTGCGGCATTGTGATTTGACGTCTCATTTCTCATTACTAACACTGGGCCGGTACGAGTGGGGTGCGTCCCCCTGCTGTTCTGCACTGTTATTTGGTGCTTGACACGTCGACCCAGTTGCACATGAGATGACCCCCACATCCTTTGTCAAAATAAACAACAACCCGATCCATGCATTTCACTCTTCCGTGCAATGGACGAGCACCTTACTTGCTCGTACAGGTGCTTAAGCTTGCCACATAGGCATAAAGTCTGATGTGGCAATTTAATCAAGAAGAGAGAAACTAGTTTGGTGACCCAAGGAAGAAATGGTGCTAAGCGCGTGTACCTAGGTGAAAAGACAATTTTGAGTCTATAGCTAATTAAATGAAGCAAACTTAGCAACACCATTTCATTGGAAGAGGTCACTCCTTGGCAAATGCAATAAATACTAGTACTCCCTGTGTCCCATAATATAAGAATGTTTTTGGCACTACACTAGTGTCAAAAACGTTCTTATATTATGGGACAGAGGGAGTACGAAGAAAGAGATAGAGAGGAGTAAAAAAATACACTTATAGCCAACCTTATAGCCAACCTTGTTGTAGTATGAGTGACTAAGTGATGACTATGTATGATATGCCAACATCAGATAGCCTAATGCACCATGTTAAATCTCCAAGGGCGCGACCGCGTGAGCGACGCGACGGTCGTGGTAGGCGCGACCATGATACGGGCTGCTGGCAGCCCTTGGATCTCAGATCGAACGATTGCATGCTAAGTTGCTGAAAATTTGCAGAATAACCCTCCAGGATAGGATATTCGCCCATTGGTCTAGAATCACGCCATGCAACCGTTCGATCTCCGATCCAAGGGCTCTCGGAAGCCCGTATCATGGGAGAATGGAAAGCCACTACCCTGCCGTTCGCACGCTGGCAGTTCACTCCTACTCGTCCCCGCACGACCTTTAATACTACGGCGGTTCGCTCCTAGTCGTCCCGTCCATTCACATTACGGCAGTTCCACTAATTCTAACCCTCCTCCCAAATCCATGGCATCCCAAATCTCCCCGATCGGCGGTGAGTACAAGGTTAGAACCATCACCGGCGATGAGTTCGACGTCATCTACACCCGTTCTTCCGCGACGGTGAAAGGATGCCTTTCTCGCTTCAGACGCATGTTCGAAGACTCACATGATGAGTGGGTCACCGGGCTAGATGTTGAGTACACCATAGTCGTGGGACGAGAGAAGGATCTAAAGGACGAAGAGAGGAAGAAGCCCACCGTGATCCAGGTTTGCGTGCATGACTTATGCTTGGTCTACCACATATGCCATGCTGACGTTGAGTGCCAGGATTTTAAGGACTTCCTCGAGAGCAACCTAGTCAAATTCGTTACTTTAGACTTTGGTAACGACAAAGAACTCCTGTGTCGGATAGGCCTCGTTGTAGGCAACACCTTCGACCTCCAAAAGAATCAGCTGGTGTCCTCTCGTCAGCCTTCAATGCTGACCCTGGCAGGAGCCATGGTTCATCCTTCGTACAGTAAACTGGAGAAACATCCATACACGTTTCATCGTCATGCATGCCGGCGGAATGTACTAGATATAGACCACATCCAGTATGCTGCAATGGATGGCTAACTTTGTTTCAATATCTACAAGGGTTGGATGAAGAGCAACAGCCAAGTATCGGCCAAGAGGAAGAGGGACAAGGACGAAGTCGAGGACGTGGACGAGGACTCCGAGTAAGATGGCAGTGTCGTTGCTCATGGTGGTTCTAATGCAGTGTCTACCGGAATAGTTGCAAAGTTTAATTTCAGGTGTTCTTAATTTAATTTGAGGGGTGTGTTGTGATGAGCCCCCAGCAGAACTATGTTATGTTTCTTCTTGTTACTTTAACTCTTCAGTAAGTACATACTAGTATTTCTTACATTTCATCTTTTAGTTGGTATAGTACTACCACTCGTTTATTCACATTATATACGCACAATATATATGACCAACATCATATAGCCAGCAATTTAGTTGTCAAAGAATTTCAGGGTGCTCAGTTTTGTCAAAGAATTCCAGAGTGCTTAGTTTTATTTTAGGGGTGGGTTGTGCTGGACACCATTATTGTGACTAGCCTTTTTAATAGTACTATATGCATAATTTGGCGACGAGCACTCTCTATATGTACCACCTTTTTTTAATTTCAAGTTTTGCTCCATGGCGCAATCCATCGATACTACTGCTGTACAAAAGTATACATTTTTAAAAGGCTAGAGGGAGGGGCAGTCTAGCTTGGTCGGTTTCACGAGAGGCGAGGGCCTTTGTGATTTGACGGCTCATTACAGTTGGAAGGCGGGGCCTTGTGATTTGACTGCTCGTATAAATGCACCGACGACCTGATCGAGGAGGAGCAAAGAACCATGCGGTATACTCAACTTTTCCACTGGAGTAGTATTAGGACGGAGGAGCACGAAACACGGCAGCCTAGTGCCATATGGCGATAAAAAATGATCTAATTTGCTAGTCATCTCATTGTTAGCATTGTTCTATTCATTCCCTCAAAAAAAACCATTGTTCTATTCATGCCTCGCAGAGTACGTGACACGTGCGGCGAAACACACGAAGCAAATGATGAAACACAGCAGCAAAAGAAGAAGGAAGATTATTACCCCAAATGATCTAATTCACCGCGGAGTCGTAACTGCTTCTTCATAACCTCCACGACCTCCATCTCCTGGCGCGTCTCCTCCGCCATCTTCTTCATTCTGTCCATGACGCGGGATTTCTCGACGCGAGCCTTCATCATCTGTTCCACGGCCGCATTACGTACCTTGACAGCAGCCGGGTGCTCGATGCGGAGCTTCGCCAACTCCTCCTTCTGTTCCATGACGAGGGCCTGCAGCATCTTCATCGAGGAACTACTATTCTCATGCAGCTTCTTCCAGCCGGAGTTCTTCTCCTTCAATAGGTCGATCTCATGGCAGAGCTTCGCCTTGTCCTCCTGAAGTCGCAGGATTTTGCTGGTCGCCTTCTTCTCTGAGGCAATGCTCTTCTTCAGCAGCATCACCAAGCCGGCGGTCAACTCCCCCTGCTGATTGAGCTCAGCGGGCATGTCGTCGAGGCTCTTCTTCAGCAACTCCGTCAAGCCTTGGATGAACTCCTTCTGCTTATTGAGGTGCTTATTGAGCTGATCGGGCATGCCGTCGAGGGATAACGACTCCAGCTCCGCCAGCTCGGCATGTTCGCCTCCGTGGCTAGGGCGCTCCTGGGAGCCATCGCCTGCCCGTGAGAGATCTTTTGAGGTCTCTGCATTGCGGCGAGCCCTCTTTTTTTTCTACAGCCTTGGTTGCCGCTCCCTTGTTACGAGTAGTTCTGGACCTAGAGCTCTGCTCACCGGCCATGGCAACGACGGATGAAGAAGAAGCACTTATGAGGAGGAAAGGTAGAGTAATTTTCGGTTAGGTAGTTCCCCTTTTTTATAAGCTAAGTACTAGCACTAATAGTACTAATACCTGCATAGTGGGAACACGTTCAGGTTTGGTACATAGTACTAGTAGGTGTGAGCAGGCTTTCGAATGTGATGGGAACAAGGTAAAGATTAATTGATGGTTTTGGTTTCGAGGCCCGAAACAGCTCCCGATGAGTTTAGTGGAACATAAATTTCAAGTAGACTACACTGCTCAAATGCGTAAATATTATGTTACTGTCAAAAATTGGCACAAAATAGGAAGGAGACCAATGGAAGTACTACTAGCAACCCACGATTTAACTACTCGCATGCGCGCAGTGGAGTAATAATGTCTTTCTTCCGCCCTCACGTCCACTCAATTCTCATGCGCTGTATTAATTGACCATCAATGAAGTGAACGACTTTACACGCGTAAAATTATCACATGGGGTGGATCTTGGTACAAAATTGCATTCGCCCGTGTACCCACATGTGCGTGCGAGGGAATGAGTGCGTGCGTGGCGTGCGTGCACATCTTTGCTTCGTGCATGTACCGCCAGTATGGCTCAGGGAGGACGAGTACATTCTTCTGGAACCAGCAGCACGTCACTTTGATCAATCCATGCAAGGAGTTTGCGACAACGCCTCCACATGTGCCACGTGGCTTCATGAACTGTAAGAGAGACACTGTGTAGCGTGCCATTGGTATTCTAATTTACGTGTTTTGCACATACTCGAAGTACTAGTAATTTACACGTGCATTGCACGCATCAGATTTTGCAACCAAATTATGAATAAATACCACACTATAGCATGTGAGCTCTTAGTCATATATGCGTGATGTAGCCCTTCGTTTATTTCTTATAGTTCATCTCATTCAAAATCAAATTAGTTTTTATAAAAAAGCTAAGAACGCGTGAATAGGGAAAACATGGGATTATAGTGGAATGTCGTATTGAATCCTACAGGATTGTACGAGTGTTTGATTGTGCATAGAAAAAACGCAGAATTCTTTCAAAGAGGTTTGAGTGGATGGGATGTTTCCTATGAAATCTAGTGCAAATGAATCATATGGAAAAATTCCTATGGTTTACAATCCTATGAATCAAAAACCAAGATAGGAAAAATTCCTAATGATTAGAATCCTCCAAAATTCCTTTGAGATGTTAGGGGGGGGGGCATGAAAAATAAATGAGCTAGGGGGCCAAGCATTGCTAATCCTTTATGAGGAGGGTCAATTCATGAAATTAAACCTTTTTAGCAGCAATTGTCTAATGATCACATTCATATTAGCCTCGATATATAGTTATGTTAGGGGGGGGGGGCAGGGCCCTTACTGCCCCCTGTCTTCGCCCTTGTGCACGCATATGAGAGATGAAGCGGAAGGCATGGATGATGAGATGGGGACGTTGGATATATAATTAATGTGGGTGTACTATCTATTTATGTTAATCCTATATAGAGAGGTATAGATTGATCGATGTGGATGTGGGAGAGGTATAGATTGATCGATGTGGACGTGGGAACGAGGTTGAGACCTCACTGGATATATCGATTGATTGGTTTGTGTGGAAAACTATGAAAGACCTAGCTATATACACACATACATAGAGGAACATCAATCATTGTGCATGCACGTGTGAGAGATAAGGAATGCCCGGTATGAGGGAGAGGGGGATGTGTGTGGGTGTGTGCCTTCATGGGAGACCGACCTGAAGAAAAAGATTGCATGCGTGCGATAGATAATGCCGACTGGTAGTGTGTGTGCATGCATGCACGAGAGAATGTTAGTGGTACAATTATAAAGAGAAGACTACTGTGTGGGTGTAAAAGAATAGGTGAGGTCATAATCAATGTAAAGTTGAATTCAAATATTTGAATAAGAGATCCTGATGTTTGAAACCCATGCATGCATGAATATAACGGAGATCTGCGCAGTGTGCTTTGGAAACGAGCATGTTGTAATGTATACACATTGAACAAGGTCAGACTGAGTTGAATTTGAGATACCGATGGCAGACATCATTTGCCCATGTCGCATCCGTGCATGTAATTGGAGATGATGGGCAGCTTTCGCATCACATATCTATATCTATACCCCAATATATATTATATTATATATATATTTTATATTGTGAGCGGGTAACTTTAACTTTGAAAGATGGTCGTTGGATGAGGCGAATCCGAAGGTCCAAAGATGGCAAATTTGAGCACTATTGGCCGTTGGATATCATCTAGATTTCACCAGATTTCGCCACATGTATAATCTAGAAGACTCCATGGTTGAACTTAAGTATGATGCACAAACATCAAAACACAAGCACTTCTTATTTGTTCTAGAATCTTCCGTATCATAATTGCCCAAATGTTTTTCTACATGATTTGCCATTATTTGTTTTTACTTTATGTCTTACAACGCACAATTCCATGAATCTTAAAATAGATTAGCTTTCTTATAAAAACTAGATGATTTTGAATGAAATAAACTATAAGAATTAAACGAACATCTACATCATGCATATATGACTCAAAGCTTGCATGCTATAATGTGGTATTTATTCATAATTTGGTTGCCAAATCTCATGCGTGCAATGCACGTGTACCTTACTCTAGTCTAAATGGTGTTTGTGTGTGTGTTGTTCGTGTTGAGGTGCAAATTGTCTTTTTTTGGGTACACGTTAAGCTTGTTCTTCCGAAATTTCAAGCCGCGCCTTGTTATGCCGAAAATTGAAGCTAGCGTCTCTGTCTATCGTGTTGCGAAACTCCCGCCTCTTCAACCCGTGCCTTGTTAGCCCGAAATATTTAAGATATATCTTTGTCTCGTTGTGCTCCGACAACTCCCTCCATCTCAACCCGCGCCTTGCTATTCCGAAATTACAACGCGCGCGAAAACTCCCACCTCCTGTGAAATCCCGACACGCGAAATGCCCGTGGTACCCCTGAACCGAAAGAACCGCCTCAAATCGGTGGGGGGTACTTTTGTAACTTACCCCACATTTCGGACAAGCGCGTCTCTAAGCAATGGTTCCCCACTACCATCCCATCCGCCCACCCATTCGTACACCGAGGCCACAAAAACCTGCGACGAAACCCCACACCCTGCTCCGTCCGCCACCCAGCCGGTGCTTCTTTCCCGATGACATCGTCCACAGCAACACCTCGACGTCCCTCATCCATCGTACCGGATGAGGATCCATCGTCGATCTCATCGTCCCGCCGGTTCAGCCACCCCGTCCTCCACCTCCAAGGAGCTGCCCCGATGTTCCCCTCGTCTTTTGCGCCACCTCCATTCCCACACTGTCGTCTTCACCTGCACCACCGGAAGAGCATCATCATCACCGTTTCCTCGGATGAAGCTGCGGCCTAATCGGCGCCACCAAAGAGGTTGTACACTAATTGCCGCATTTTCTTCTTGATTCATAGCTTAACCTCTTTAGGTCTGACGCGGATCGTATACGAATCAGCGTCATTAAATAAATCCTATGGTCACTTGGGGGCTTCCTGTTCAAACATAGGTCGTATTCGAACCAAAGAGAACATAGCTGTCAATACCCACTTGATTGGCATCGCCACGCCACTTGGGGCTATATGATCGTATCCGAATGTTAGCTTAACCCCTTTGGAACGGTTTACTCATCGTATCCGAATCAGAAGCCTGTAACAGTATTTTGATTGTTCTGATACCTTGTGGAAAGCATTTTAAGGTGTTTTTTGTCTTGCCGGTTTAATATTCGTCACCCCAGGTTATTAAGTACCAGGTGAACATTATATGAGCCGGGAAGATCATTCAAGGATTGCAGAGTAAGGCAAGCAAAATTTAACACGCCAAGGAAGTAAAAGCCAGAAATATACAACCATGGCGGCTTACGAAAATCGTTAAGTAATAAGAGCATGCACGAAGGCATGACAAGCATTAAGCAGTTCTTTCTACCCTATTACAAGACTCCCCGAGTCTGAATTGATGAAGCATTGTTTTTGGCCAAACACCCGGCGATTTACTCCTTCGGTGGGCTTGAGGGCTCTGGGTTATCCTTCGCCGCTTCTCCGTCGGTTGTTTTTCCTGGAAAGTTGATGAAGCCCAATCAATGCCGCTCAAAGCTTCAAATTCAGCTTCATCATCTATTAAACCCGCCCGGGTCCACTTCAGGGGCAAAAGTATGCTTACGAATTGGAGGGATCAAGCTGATTTGATCATATGGAGCGTTTGGGATTTTCCGATTGTTACTGTCATAAGCCGACGCATACTTGCTGAGGTCAGTATCGTTTCTGATAAGGGTGGCCACCGGGCATATGGCTTTGACACAGGCATGGAAGTCATGATCATCAAAGGCATTGCCGTCTTCCTTTAGACTCGGATATCCAAGAGCGAGGTCTACCGGGTCTAGTTCTGGGAGCCATGCTTTTGCCCGGCTCAGAGCAGCTACGGTCCCGGCTCTTGAAGATGAACGCCTTAAGTCTTGGATCCGCTGAGGTAGAAAGGCAAGGCTCTTCAATACATCTTGCAAAAGGCGGGGGTGTGGAGTTGATAAAGCTACAACGGCCAGGGCACGTTGTGTCCCGGAGTATAGCTGTTCCACTAACGTGTAAACTGCTTTAAGCTTGATCAGCGTGTTCTGCTTCAGATTGACACTCCTGGAGCCTGTATGTGCACAAGCATAACGGTAAACCGGAAGTAATTATTACAATAGTCATTGTAAGGTTGTCATGTTTAAAGCTGTGTCACAATAACGTACCAAAGATGGCTGAGACCATTTGGGATATTTGCTGTTTTAAGTTGGACAACTCGGTTGTTGCTTCTGCAAGAGATGCTTCGGCTGTTCGACCCGAGTCACCAGGGAAGCCTTTTCATCAGCCCAAGTTTTCTTCGCCGACTCAAAATTCTACTTTAGTTTCTTATTTTCAGAGACACTAAATTCAAATTTGGAGTTAGCTTTTTGCGTCTCAAGCTCTTGAGTTTCCAGACGACTCTTCAGGGCAGCGAGCTCTGATTCAAATTGACTTATGGCAGCCTGCATTGACACCGGGTTATGGTAAGGATTCTCGTACGGTAAGCATTCAAGTCCCAAGCACTTTACAAGTAAAGATACTTGGCACTTGGGGGCTAATGTATGCTGAAGAAGTTTTAACTTTATCTTGCCGGGTCAAACATATATTAAGTCTCAAGCACCTTACAAGTAAGGATACTTGACACTTGGGGACTAATGTGTATTGCAAATTTAAAAACCTTATATTATACCAGGTTAAATAAATTCTTTTTCAGCCGGATAAGTGAACAAGTAAAAGCAGATTCTAAGTCTACAGCGTATTTGTTCATAAGCAATAGACTTGGGGGCTGGTACAGTATATATAAGGCTCAGATAAAGTATAAGTTATACCTCAGATTTATGCTGTATTTGTTTCACCATGTCAACTTCCAGGTCACGGCTATTATGCACTCGATTCAGATAGCCTGAGACTATATCACCAATGCTTAGATGAGTATAATCCGTAATGTCCTGCTTGGCTTTTCGGCATTGGGCAAACTCTTATTTGGCGGAACATTTGGCAAGGACTGTAGGCTGCCCTGGTTCAACAAACTAGGACTTCATAATCTCAACTTCCGGGTCATTTCTCTTCACCGGGCTAGGAATTTCCGGGTTATCAAAATCATGGACATCATCTTCCGCAGGCGGGTCAGAGGTTGACACCGGAATACCGAAAGCCGGCTCAGGTGGTGGCTGATGAGTGGAGCTGTCAGGAACGGATGAGTCAATCGCCGGTTTAGTGACCACCGGGTCTTGGGACGGCTTGTTCTTCTTTGCCCTCTTGCTGGGCTTCACCTGCAGGCTGTTAACAAAAGCAGAAGGATGAATATGCAAGCATAGGTAAAGCAAAAAGTGCATAAGTTTATATTACCCGGGAGCAGTTTTGAAAGTTGGCATATTTGACTGCATGGATTCGTCGGAAGAAGGAGAGGTATCATTATAGTTGGAGTTAGATGAATTGAGAGGTTGACGAATTAAGCCTGCTAAAGGTAAGACGGAACATAAATCGGAGATAACCTCAGTCCAACGCTTTCTGGTTACATCAGGTAAGCCGGAGAAGAGTTCTGCATCTTTGTTGTTCCGGGTCTGCCTCCGGCTCTCAAGCTGTTGTTGCTTCAAAATAAATTGAGGATCTTGATAAGCAAGTGCATGTGAAAATCTTACTTTCCGGGTCACCCTTCGGGTCTTTCGCTTTGGCAAAGGCTCTGAGTCGGAGGAAATTATAGTTACCTCTTCAGTGGCTGCTCGATTGTTCCCCGTATCCTCCTGAAGGGATAAAATGTCAGACAGGTGATAACAAGGGACTTCAGGAAATTTAAAAGATTACCTCTTCCTCATCCGAAGAGCTATCCTCCAATCTAAGTAAGTCGGAGGTGCTGGGTTTTTTCTTCTTTGAGGTTCCTACCTTGGCGGCTTTCCTTTCAGCTTTCTTGGTCATCCTGGCTTGTTTGGCAGCTTCATGGTCATATTTGGCTTTCTAGAAGTCATCCCCAGCCTGTGAAAAAAGTTAAAGAATTATGAGTATCAAGCAAGGTATAATGTATCCGTGAACATTGGTTACGATTGATAACTTACTGCAGGGGCCGGGTTATTCTTGCAAAATGGAAGTAAGACGAAGGCGTTGCTCGTCACAGTACCCTCCTTCAGCAGTGACTGTGTTGTAGCATCCACCACGTCATCTGGTAAGTCGTCAGGGCTATGGCGTTGCGGATCAGTCTTTTCTCCAGTATAAGTACACATTAAGCCGGGACGGCGGCTTAATGGAAGTATACGCCAAGTGACCTAGACTCGGACCAGATCGACGCCATTTAAGCCATTTCCCAAGAGAGCTTTTATTTTCTTAATGGTGGAATTGAGAGGCACGCGTTCAAGGGTTGTCAACTTGTCTGGTAGCAGATGGTTAGACTCAAGGCGCAGGGCGCGAAAGCCGGGCAAAGGTTTTTCGTCAGCAGGAGAAGTGTCTTGACAGTAGAACCACATCTGGTTCCAAGATTTGGGGTGACTCGACAACTCAGCATAAGGGAAAAGACAGTCTCTCCGTCGCTGGATTGAGATGCTGCCAAGCTCAAGACTGGGCCTGTTGGCACGTTCATTTTGCTGGTTCATGTAAAAAAGTTCCCTGAACAAAAGCAGACTTGGCTCCTCTCCCAGGTACACCTCGCAGAAGACTTGAAAATTGCAGATATTTGACACGGAATTGGGTCCGATGTCTTGAGGTCTAAGGTCAAAGAAATTTAAAACCTCTCTGAAGAATTTTGAGCCGGGAGGAGCAAATCCGCGGCTCATATGATCCGTAAAAATTATTACTTCCCCTGCTTTGGGGTAAGGCTTTTCTTCAGATGGGTCAGGGGCACGGTACGACATGACGTCCTTTTTTGGCAGATGCCCAGACTTTACAAACTCAGCTAGTTTGCTATTGGTCACTATGGATGGAACCCAATTGCAAGTTACAGGGGCCTTGGTAGCCTTAGGAGCCATCACAACAATTGGCCTATGAAAAACAAGAAGATCCGGTTCAATCATAACCCGGGAGGAAAATCTTGATTATTTAAAATGGCGGCTTAATGAGGGGCCTAATGATATAAGGATGACTATGCAAAATATTTAAGCCGCTACAAGTATCAAGTGCAATTCAAAAAAATTCCGGGTCATGAGGAGCAGTCAAGGTTCTGTATCATTTATTTAAGCCGGACATCTCAACAGTTGTGTTTCAGGGCATGTACCAGAAGAGATTTTCTGGGTGATAAAAGCAAGTTTCACAGCTAACAGTTATTATTCTGGATCAAAGTATTGCCCTGGAAAGAAAATTTCCTAGACCTAAAAACAAAGCAGAGAAGCTCATATATTCGAAGAGGGGTTCCACACAAGGGAAATGAGATCTATTCCTGTGTAAGATCGATACGAGTGAGCACCGCAGCAGTTCTATGTAGTTTTTACGGTCTAAGCAGGGCATTGGAGGAAAGAACTAGAGAAGGTTTGCGTCGGGCAGTGATGAACGCCGACGAACTCGGCAAGAACCTAAAGCAGATCTGAGAAAGGGAATGAGAAGAGCTCACAGATGCGGATGCGCCGCGGGAGTTCGCCGTCGATCTCTGGTCGGAGTCAGATTGATGCAGCGGCCTGAGTCGGTGAAGAAGAGGGGTTCGGCGGTGGCAGCGGCAGAGCACGGGAAGAGGCAAGAGGAAGAAGACGACTGGGGAAGACCTAGGTCGCTCTATTTATAAGGGAAGACTGACTGAGCGGGCGCGAAAAACGAGGAGCTAACATTCATTATCCAGCGGCTCTGGCGCCTTGATTCTCGGGATGGTCAATAAAGACAAAGATTCGTTGAAGATGTGATGTTATAAAAAATAAAGCTTTAATGAAGATGACGTCACAGAGATTTAACCCGGAGTTAGATGGTGACGTCACGACGGGTTAAAATCCTTCGTGCAAGATAAAAGACTGCAGGGCGGTTCATAAGGTATTTTAAGATTGACATGAACCGGTTCAAATCAATCTGGGGCCTAATGTTGGGGATATAACTATTTGTGTAAGCCGCCCAGGAGGGGCCGGGTTACGCAAAGAGGACTCACCGGACAGAAGCCCAAGACCAGGCATGAAGATGACAGTTCATAGGAAGCTTAAAGGCCACTGGCGACTTAAGGCCCGTTGTAATAAACCACAGTTATAATATTACTTGTATCATAAGGTAAACTTAACTAGTCACCGAGCTGGACATTGTTTATAAGCCGGCAGGGACTCTGTAAGCCGCAGGGCGTCGACCCGTGTATATAAGGGGACGACCCGTTGGCGGCTTAGGGCAAGAAACAACTCATCGAGAGCCAGGTATAGCGTATCTCGCTCCCTGGTCATCGGAACATTAATACCAACCCAACTAGACGTAGGCCTTACCTTCACCATAAGGGGCCGAACTAGTATAAAAACCACTCGTGTCCTTTGTCCAGATTAACCCCTTTAAGCTTCCTAGTTGCGATGGCTCCACCACTAAGTCCTTTCACGAGGACATCTGACGTGACAATTCCACGACAGAGCGGCTCCATCCATGGCAGCGTCGCCGGCCACTTCCTCCACGGCGTCGCTCCCTCGGCGGCGACGTCCACATCAGTAGGAGCTGCTGCTGCTTTAGCTCTCGCTTGCGCTGTGCTCTGCTCTTGCTCTCGGTCTCCTGCCTGGTCTGCTCTTGCTATTGCTCTTGCTCGCACTGCTGCTCTCGGTCTTGCTCTTGCTTGCGATGCTGCTCCGATTTGGCTACACTTCAGTCGGCTGAATCGACTTTTGGGTCAGTCGATTTCCAAGGGGCGGGCTCGTCGGGGTGAAGGAAGAACCAGCCGCAGCGGGGAGGGGGGGCTCGTCGGAGAGGTACCCCACTATCTATCTTAGGGTTCAGGATGGGGGTGGTGGTCGCCGGCGGTGCCGGGGCATTGGCGGGGCGGTGGCGTGGGGATCGCCGGAGAAA
>NC_041389.1:601270437-601326577 GCF_002162155.2 Triticum dicoccoides
GATGGCTGGGGCGGCGGCGGACCGGCGGTGGGGAGTGTTTTCGGGGTGGGCAGGGCGATGCACCGCCAGCCGCGGGCGGCGGGGGGCTGCTGTTTGGCCGGTGGTGGCTGGCGGCTCAGGGGGGGTGGACGTTGAAGATGAACTGCAGGCCCTTGATTTCGTATCCAATGGCTGCAAAATCGACTGACCAGAGATGAAAAAGTCAGTTGACCGACATGTAGCCTCACCTTGCTAGTGCGTTCAGTTTTGACAACAAAATTCAGTTTTGACAGCAAAATTCAGTTTCGACAGTTAGGTTCAGTTTCGACAGTTAAGTTCAGTTTCGACAGTTAAGTTCAGAGATGAGCGGCTGATGTATTTTACATCTAGCACTTTGTGGTTATGTATTTTACGTCATGTATTGGAGATGCTATTAGAATTCCACTCAGGTTAACGTTATTCGTTGTCTCTCTTGTCCTGCTTCAGCCTCGGCGTCGTACAACTCATCGGAGCTGCTCCAACGACGAAACCCTCCATCACAGCGGAGCAGTACCCCGGGCTCCATCTCCAGACGCCTAAGATCTTCTTCGCCTCCTCCGACAGCAAAGTTAGCCGGAGCATCCTCACCAGCCAAACCAATCACGCTGAGATCGACATGGCTTCGCCAAAGAGGTTGTACACTTGTGGCATCTCTTTTTTACTCTACATGTTATATATATTGTCCACTGAGCACTCGTAGTAATGGGAAATACGATTATTTTATCCTACTATATGACAAGCAGTGAGGTACCAGGCAACTTAGCTATCCGTGATGGACTCTCTTGAACGCCATCATCATTTATCTCTGCGCGTTTGAGCTGTGCATTTGTCGATGGGCCTGGGAGTTGAGCTAGTATGGCAGTGGCCTGGGTCCAAAGTAATAGAAGTAGCACAAAAACATTTTTTTAGTGTAGGATTTTCCTTGCTCAAGCCTGCCTACTAGAATCGCCAGTGCTTGAAAGGAAAAGTGAATGAAAAACATAGGAATTGGAAAGTTTCCTATGGTACTACTTTTCATGAATTTGGTGCAAAGGAATGGAGCAAAGGAAAACTATAGGATTTGTTCCTTTAGTGTCTCCATGAAAGAAAAACTGTAGGAATTCTAATTTCCACTTCTCCTCCTTTTCATATTCCTATTCATCAAGAACAAGACTAAGAGATAGTAGCATAATAGCATTATAACCGTACATTTTCTTGTGGTTTGACTTAATCCCACCATGCTTTTTTGCATCCCGTGATCTTCCAATTGTTGTGAATCAAACACCCAGATTGTCAGAAATCCTGTGTTTTTAAATTCTCTATTTTGCACGTGCATTCCTATCCTATTCCTGTCTATTTCCTATCCCTGCATTGTTAGAATCCTCAAATTCAAACAAGCCCTTACTCAATTACTTCTATTACAGATATGTGTCAAAGAAAACCTTGTGTGGTTTGTCCTGCTCTGCGGCGCTGTGTTCCACCCCAACTCAGCTGCTCCAACGACGGAAGGATTCACCACAACAGGGATACGCTCTCCGGACTGTCTTTCGCCGCCTCAGATCTTCTTCCCCGCCGCCGGCAGCAACGACAACTGCATTACCATCATCAACTGAGCAGATGACCTTGAGGACTACACGGGTCCGCAAGAGAGGTCACACTCTTCCGTGTCTGCTTACGTTATGCGTCGCTTAATATGATGACATGCTACATTATCATCGTGTTCACCTCTTAGACTCTGAGTCAGGTCCAAACTAATGCTGAAACTTGAGTTTTTAAATGGTTGTGGGGTACATATTGGGGCAGCAATCTGTACTATCCCTCTACTATCTGGTTAATCTCCGGTGTCTACTATGAGTTTCATGTTGGGTGCAAACAAACATTAAAGGAGCCATTATCTGTATTTTTAACTAAAGCTATTATCTGCCTGCTATCATTGGTTTTGGGTCTATCCACAGTTTGCTACCATCACTCTGGATTTGTGCATGCACTCCTTACATAATCTCACTATGTTTTATTCGTATGCATGCTAGTTATTGTACACAATGGAACTGATCATGTAGAGCAAAAGAGACGAGCCTTGCGTGGCAATAAAATTTCATGCAGACGTCGTTCCATGGTGGGCGCAAAGGCAGCCCCCCTCCACCCATTTCGGATCGTAATCAAGAGGAGGAAACTGTTCTGAGGGGGATTCAGAAGGAGAAGACCACTCCTATTTACCCCATGAGGTCTTCGCTCTAACTTGGCATGCTGATGTTGGTAATATCATGCATATGGTGCCTTGCATTGCTTACTGTATACATTAAAGATGTCATCTGCTTAGTTTAGACATGCTTTGTGTCAATGCCATCTGTTTTGATTCTTTATCGTATATGTGAATCATGCAATGCCATCTTGTCTAGCCAGGCATCATATATGTGAATTTTGCAATGCCACCCTGGTTAGCCAGTCATATTATATGTGAATTATATCATGCCATCATTTTTTTATTATGTGTTAAATTTGTCAACAATTTGAGTACATTCAATTACTCTTCCTGTGCATCAGCCATTCGACACGGTCATGGAAAAATATGGAGTGGAAACAATGTCTTCAGAGAAGACAATGCTATCTGATGAAGCACATGTCTTGCTGGTTACCGATAGCTCCTCAGAGGAGGATTCAGAGACAGATGACCAGTCATATTTCCCCCCTGAGGTGCATGCCCTAACTTGGCAGGGTTATGTTACTCATATCGTGCGTATGGTATCTTGCATTGCTATGTCATTTGCTTAGTTTAGACATGCTTTGTGTGAATGCCACCTGTTTAGTGTCTAATTAGCATATATGTGAATTATGCAATGTCATCTTATTGCAAGACATTATGTATGTGAATTATGCAATGTTATCTTGTTGCAATGCATTATGTATGTGAATTATGCAATGCCATGCTGTTTAGGCAAGCGTCACATATGTAAATTATATCATGCCGTCCTTTTTTTGTATTTCTCATTGCTTTTGTCGACAATGTTTGTATATTCAACTGCTCTTCCTGTGCATCAGCCATTTGAATTGGTGATGGAGAAATATGGAGTGAAAAGAAGGTCTTCAGAGCAGACAATGCTACCTGCTGAAGCAGATATCTTGCTGGTTACAGATAGCTCTTTAGAGGAGGATTCAGAGGCAGATGACCAGTCCTATTATCCCCCTGAGGTGTATGCTCAAACTTGGCAGGGTTATATTACTCATATAATGCATATGTTGTATTGCAATGCTTATTTTTTACATCATATACACAATATTGAATGCCATCTCCTTAGTTGACACATCATATATGCAATTGCCCTCTGCTCACTATAGACACATCGTATAGTTATATCATGTCATCTTGTTTACATAGTCATCATATTTTGAAGTATGTCATTCTATCCTGTTTAGTTAGCCATCATACATGTGAAATTGTGTCATGCTATCCTGTTTAATTAGCCATCATATATGTGAAATTATGTCCTGCTATTCTGTTTGTTTAGACAACATAAATGTGAATTATTTCATGCCCTGTTTTCTTCCCTACTATCCATTGCACATGTCTATCTTACAATGTCTGTACATTCAATTACTTTTCTTGTTTATCAGCCATTCAATTGGAGGGAGTGATGGCAGTATCTGTGGGAGTAAAAACACGGTCTTCAGAAAAGATCGTGCTACCTGTCGATGCAGATAGAACCACGGTTGTACCTGCCCAAGAATCAGCCCTAGCACACATAACCCACACTCATGCAGATTGTACCCCTACTTAGTTGGAAAGAGAACTAGCTGACCCCTTCTAACCCCAACCCCAGCAGATAGACACCCAGTTCCCATTGACACAGCACCGTCTCCACCACAGAGCACCCAAACACGAGCAGTTAGTAAGGCAACTGCAGTGCCCAAATCACGAGGACCACCACTCCGAACCCGAAGTCAACGCTTAAAGCAGAAGAAGAATTGTTCTCAGGTCAGGTTCCGTAGCTACGGTTCATACTACTTTGCTCTTGCATAACTGTATTTACGGATACCGACCAATTTCAAATTTGAAGGATGCAATTCAAACTCCAATGGCGCAACAGGTATGTTTTAAACCTGTTTCTTCAACGTGTTTGGCTGTTTGCTGTTGTAACTTGCTCTATGTTGATTTCAGTTTCAATTGAATAAACAGTTATGTTCTCATGCCATGCACATTACAAGTGTTGTTATTGCTGTGTAGTTTCCCACACTTATATTCTGTCTATGCTGCTTTGTCTTAAATAGATATGATTCGAACTGTATCTATCTTGATTTGGCAACATAAACTAGAATGATATAGACCATACAGTGACCATACTACATAGATATATGTTTGCTTCATGCTGTTATCCTGTCCACCTTACTACTGAACTGGTTTACCAAAATGAGTTTCATATACTACATTGTAAACCTGAGATGTGTTTGTTTGTTTCCCTTTTAGAACGCGAATAAAATATTGGAGAAGAGTACCCTGTTATGCAATGGTAAAGGAAGTAATGCAGATAAGGTTCAAGATAGTGAGACATCCCTGTTGGTCTCCAAGAAAGCTGATAAAAACTATATTGAGGACACTGAGACAACCCCAAAGTCCTGTCTTGATGTAGTGTTCGAGTTACTGGCTACCACTGCTGGCACCAGCTCTTCGAACTCGTTGCCTGAATCAGTTCGGCTTCTTGAGTCTCAACTTCAAGTTGAAAGACATTGATCAAATGTTATGCGACATGAAGCCGAAGGACTGAGGAAGTCCCTGCAGAATTCAGATGCATAATTTCTGGTGCAACAGCAGGCGCTGGAGGACTTAAGCGCAAACCAAGAGAAAGTTAATAAGCTTGCTAAGCATCTTGCCAGCATTATGGGTACCCAGGATATTGTTTCTTGAGCTCTCCTGAAGTGGTTTCAGTTCTTGACATGTTTTGCTGCGGCATTTATATGCTGATGTGTTCCCTATATTTGCACTCGTGGCGAACTTTGATGCCCAGCGGATGTAATATGTGTAATAGCCGTGATAGCCTAGTGTAAGTTGCTTGCTTATTTATTTCCTTGTTTTCTTGTTTATTTGTTTTCTTGTAGTCAGTGCAGTTCTTTTTCTGCGGTTTGTGTCAGGGATATACCCCGCGTTATGACCCGGCCGGAGTCGTAAACCGTCCGGGACTTGGTAAACCGGCGGATGGTAAACCGGCGGATGGTAAACCGGCAGACAGTTAAGACAGATGGCTAAGACAGACGGTAAACCGGCAAGTGTTAAACCGACAGAGTTAAGACAAATGGTAGCACCGGCAGGTGTTAAGTCAATCATAACCCGACAGACATTGTTAAACCGGCAGACATTGTTAAACTGGCAAACATTGTTAAACCGGCAGACAATGTTAGACCGGCAGACGTTAAGAAGCCCAGGAAAGGAAGTCAAAATAGTATAAGTTAAAGTCCGAGTTGGACTCCACATGTAACCCGCCCCTTCAACTTATATAAGGAGGGGCAGGGCTCCCCAAAGAGGTACAAGCAAGAAACAATCTCTAGGGCTAGACACAACTAGAGGAGAGCCGGTTTACGGCGACTCCCTCGTGATGATAATGAGATCTAGCCTCAAACAGCATGTAGGGTTTTTACCGGATGATGTTTCCCGGGGCCCGAAGCTGTCTAAACCCTTGTCTTGTGTTGCGTCTCTCGATTCCGCTCAACCCCTCTCAAGCTACCACATAGATGCGTTGGCCTCGCGACTAAGTCCTCACACTAAGGACATCTGACGTGTTAATTCCACGACAGTTGGAGCCCACCGTGGGGCTAGCGCACGGTGGTGTTGAGTTCTTGGAGGGAGATTTTCAAGGGATCTAGAAGCTTGTGATCGGACGGATTAAGGAGATCCGACGTCAGAAGGATCTATTTCAACTCAGTGTTCATCAGTCAAAAAAACTCAGATCGTCGTGATGTCTGCAGCGTGCAAAACCGCGCCGGGTCACCTCCATGAAATTCAATCAGCAAAGACCCTGTCACGGCTCCAAAAGGCATGTTTTGTGGGTACTGTTGGGGAACGTAGCATAAATTCAAAATTTTCCTACGTAACACCAAGATCTATCTATGGAGAGACCAGCAACGAGTAGTAAGGAGAGTGCATCTACATACCCTTGTAGATCGCTAAGCGGAAGCGTTCAAGTGAACGGGGTTGATGGAGTCGTACTCGTCGTGATTCAGATCACCGATGATCCTAGTGCCGAACGGACGGCACCTCCGCGTTCAACACACGTACAGCTCGACGATGTCTCCCACGCCTTGATCCAGCAAGGAGAGAGGGAGAGGTTGAGGAAGACTCCATCCAGCAGCAACACAACGGCGTGGTGGTGAAGGAGGAGCGTGGCAATCCTACAGGGCTTCGCCAAGCACCTACGGGAGAGGAGGAGGTGTCACGGGAGGGAGGGAGGCGCCAAGGGCTCAGGTATGGATGCCCTCCCTCCCCTCCACTATATATAGGGGCAGGGGAGAGGGGGGAGGCGCAGCCTTGCCCCCTCCTCCAAGGAAGGGGTGCGGCTAAGGAGGGGGGGAGGAGTCCATCCTCCCCAAGGCACCTCGGAGGTGCCTTCCCCTTTTAGGACTCTCCCCTTTTTCCTATATCTTGGCGCATGGGCCTCTAGGGGCTGGTGCCCTTGGCCCATGTAGGCCAAGGCGCACCCCCTACAGCCCATGTGGCCCCCCGGGGCAGGTGGCCCCACCCGGTGGGCCCCCGGGACCCTTCCGGTGGTCCCGGTACAATACCGATGACCCCGAAACTTGTCCCGATGGCCGAAACAGGACTTCCTATATATAAATCTTTACCTCCGGACCATTCCGGAACTCCTCGTGATGTCCGGGATCTCATCCGGGACTCCGAACAACATTTGGTAACCACATACAAACTTCCTTTATAACCCTAGTGTCATCGAACCTTAAGTGTGTAGACCCTACGGGTTCGGGAGACATGCAGACATGACCGAGACGTTCTCCGGTCAATAACCAACAGCGGGATCTGGATACCCATGTTGGCTCCCACATGTTCCACGATGATCTCATCGGATGAACCACGATGTCAAGGACTCAATCGATCCCGTATACAATTCCCTTTGTCTAGCGGTATGGTACTTGCCCGAGATTCGATCGTCGGTATACCGATACCTTGTTCAATCTCGTTACCAACAAGTCTCTTTACTCGTTCCGTAACACATCATCCCGTGATCAACCCCTTGGTCACATTGTGCACATTATGATGATGTCCTACCGAGTGGGCCCAGAGATACCTCTCCGTTTACACGGAGTGACAAAATCCCAATCTCGATTCGTGCCAACCCAACAGACACTTTCAGAGATACCCGTAGTGTACCTTTATAGCCACCCAGTTACGTTGTGACGTTTGGCACACCCAAAGCACTCCTACGGTATCCGGGAGTTGCACAATCTCATGGTCTAAGGAAATGATACTTGACATTAGAAAAGCTTTAGCATACGAACTACATGATCTTGTGCTAGGCTTAGGATTGGGTCTTGTCCATCACATCATTCTCCTAATGATGTGATCCCGTTATCAACGACATCCAATGTCCATGGTCAGGAAACCGTAACCATCTATTGATCAACGAGCTAGTCAACTAGAGGCTTACTAGGGACATGGTGTTGTCTATGTATCCACACATGTATCTGAGTTTCCTATCAATACAATTCTAGCATGGATAATAAACGATTATCATGAACAAGGAAATATAATAATAACTAATTATTATTGCCTCTAGGGCATATTTCCAACAGTCTCCCACTTGCACTAGAGTCAATAATCTAGTTCACATGGATATGTGATTAACACTCAAGGTCACATCCCCATGTGACTAACACCCAAAGAGTTTACTAGAGTCAATAATCTAGTTCACATTTACCATGTGATTAACACTCGATGAGTTCTGGGTTTGATCATGTTATGCTTGTGAGAGAGGTTATAGTCAACGGGTCTGAATCTTTCAGATCCGTGTGTGCTTTACAAATCTCTATGTCATCTCCTAGATGCAGCTACCACGTTCTATTTGGAGCTATTCCAAATAACTGTTCTACTTGGAGCTATTCTAAATTGTTGCTCCATTATACGTATCCGGTATCTCTACTCAGAGCTATCCGGATAGGTGTTAAGCTTGCATCGACGTAACCCTTTACGACGAACCCCTTTACCACCTCCATAATCGAGAAAATTCCTTAGTCCACTAGTTACTAAGGATAACTTTGACCGCTGTCCCGTGATCCATTCTTGAATCACTCTTGCACCCCTTGACTAACTCATGGCAAGGCACACTTCAGGTGCGGTACTCACCATAGCATACTGTAGAGAGCCTATGATAAAAGCATAGGGGACGACCTTCGTCCTTCCTCTTTCTTCTGCCGTGGTCGAGCTTTAAGTCTTAACTTCATACCTTACAACTCAGGCAAGAACTCCTTCTTTGACTGATCCATCTTGAACACCTTCAAGATCACGTCAAGGCATGTGCTCATTTGAAAGTACTATTAAGCGTTTTGATCTATCCTTATAGATCTTGATGCTCAATGTTCAAGTAGCTTAATCCAGGTTTTCCATTGAAAAATACTTTCCAAATAACCCTTTATGCTTTCCAGAAATTCTACGTCATTTCCGATCATTAATATGTCAACAACATATACTCATCAGAAATTCTATAGTGCTCCCACCCACTTCTTTGGAAATACAAGTTTCTCATAAACTTTGTATACACCCAAAATCTTTGATCATCATCAAAGCATACATTCCAACTCCGAGATGCTCACTCCAGTCCTCAGAAGGATTGCTGGAGCTTTGCATACTTATTAGCATATTTCAGGATAGACAAAACCTTCTGGTTGTATCAGATACAACCTTTCCTCAAGAATCGTCGAGGAAACAATGTTTTGACATCCTATCTGCAATATTTCATAAATAATGCAGTAATTGCTAATATAATTCCAACAGACTCTTAGCATCGCTACGAGTGAGAAAGTCTCATCGTAGTCAACTCCTTGAACTTGTCGAAAAACATCTTAACGACAAGTCGAGCTTTCTCAATGGTGACACTTACCATCATTGTCTGTCTTCCTTTCAAAATCCATATGTACCTAACAGCCTTACGACCATCAAGTAGTTCTTCCAAAGTCTACACTTTGTTTTCATACATGGATCCTCTCTCGGGTTTTATGGCTTCTAACCATTTGTCGGAACTTGGGCCCACCATCGCTTCTCCATAGCTCGTAGGTTCATTGTTGTCTAGCAACATGACTTCCAAGACAGGATTACTGTACCACTCTGAAGTAGTACGTATGGTCACCCTACGAGGTTCGGTAGTGACTTGATCCGAAACTTCATGATCACTATCATAAGCTTCCACTTCAATTGGTGTAGGTGCCACAGGAACAACTTCCTGTGCCCTGCTACACACTTGTTGAAGTGACGGTTCAATAACCTCATCAAGTCTCCACCATCCTCCCACTCAATTCTTTCGAGAGAAACTTTTCCTTGAGAAAGGACCCGATTCTAGAAACAATCCCTTATTGCTTTTGAATCTGAGACAGGAGGTATACCCAACTGTTTTGGGTGTCCTATGAAGATGCATTTTATCCGCTTTGGGTTCGAGCTTAATCCTGAAACTTTTCACATAAGCGTCGCAGCCCCAAACCTTTAAGAAATGACAACTTAGGTTTCTCTAAACCATAATTCATACGGTGTCATCTCATCGGAATTACGTGGTGCCCTATTTAAAGTGAATGTGGTTGTCTCTAATGCCTAACCCATGAACGATAGTGGTAATTCGATAAGAGACATCGTGGTATGCATCATATCCAATAGGGTGCAGTTATGATGTTCGGACACACCATCATACTATGGTGTTCCAGGCTGTATTAGTTGTGAAACTATTTCCACAATGTCTTAATTCTGTGCCAAACTCGTAATTCAGATATTCATCTCTATGATCATATCATAGATATTTTATCCTCTTGTCACGACGATCTTTCAACTTCACCCTGAAATTACTTGAACCTTTCAATAATTCAGACTCATGATTCATCAAGTAAATGTACTCAACATCCACTCAAATTATCTGTGAAGTAAGAACATAACAATATCCACTACATGCCTCAGCACTCATTGGACTGTACACATCAAAATGTATTACTTCCAACAAGTTGCTATCTTGTTCCATCTTACTGAAAACGAGGCTTTTCAGTCATCTTGCCCGTGTGGTATGATTTGCATGTCCCAAGTGATTCAAAATCAAGTGAGTCAAAACGGTCCATTTGCATGGAGTTTCTTCATGCATATACACCAATAGACATGGTTCGCATGTCTCAAACTTTTCAAAAACGAGTGAGCCCAAAGATCCATCAATATGGAGCTTCTTCATGCGTTTTATACCGATATGACTTACGTGGCAGTGCCACAAGTAGGTGGTACTATCATTACTATCTTTTGGCATGAACATGTGTATCACTACGATCGAGATTTAATAAACCATTCATTTTAGGTGTAAGACCATTGAAGGTATTATTCAAATAAACAGAGTAACCATTATTCTCCTTAAATGAATAACCGTATTGCGATAGACGTAATCCAATCATGTCTATGCTCAACGCAAACACCAAATAATTATTTAGGTTTAACACCAATCTCTTTGGTAGAGGGAGCGTGCGATGCTTGATCATATCAAGCTTGGAAAAACTTCCAACACATATCGTCAGCTCACCTTTAGCTAGTTTCCGTTTATTCCGTAGCCTTTTGTTTCGTGTTACTAACACTTAGCAACCGAACCGGTATCTAATACCCTGGTGCTACTAGGAGTACTAGCAAAGTACACATTAACACAATGTATATCCAATATACTTCTATCGACCTTGCCAGCCTTCTTATCTACCAAGTATCTAGGGTAATTCTGCTCTAGTGGTTGTTCCCCTTATTACAGAAGCACTTAGTCTCGGGTTTGGGTTTTACCTTGGTTTCTTCACTAGAGCAGCAGCTGATTTGCCGTTTCATGAAGTATCCCTTCTTGCCCTTGCCCTTCTTGAAACTAGTGGTTTCACCAACCATCAACAATTGATGCTCCTTCTTGATTTCTACTTTCGCGGTGTCAAACATCGCGAATACCTCAAGGATCGTCATATCTATCCCTGATATGTTATAGTTCATCATGAAGCTCTAACAGCTTGGTGGCAATGACTTTGGAGAACCATCACTGTTTTATCTGGAAGATCAACTCCCACTCGATTCAAATGATTGTTGTACTCAGACAATGTGAGCACAAGCTCAACAATTGAGCTTTTCTCCTTAGTCTGCAGGTTAAGAAAATCGTCGGAGGTCTCTTACCTCTTGACGTGCGCACGAGCCTGAAATCCCAATTTCAGCCCTCGAAACATCTCATATGTTCCGCGACATTTCGAAAAACGTCTTTGGTGCCTCAACTCTAAACCGTTTAACTGAACTATCACGTAGTTATCAAAACGTGTATGTCAGATGTTCGCAACAACCACAGACAACGTTCGAGGTTCAGCACACTGAGCGGTGCATTAAGGACATAAGCCTTCTATGAAGCAATGAGGACAATCCTCAGTTTACGGACCTAGTCCGCATAATTGCTACTATCAACTTTCAACTAATTTTTCTCTAGGAACATATCTAAACAGTAGAACTATAGCGTGAGCTACGACATAATTTGCAAAAACCTTTTGACTATGTTCAGGATAATTAAGTTCATCTTATGAACTCCCACTCAGATAGACATCCCTCTAGTCATCTAAGTGATTACATGATCCGAGTCAAACTAGGCCGTGTCCGATCATCACGTGAGACGGACTAGTCATCATCGGTGAACATCTTCATGTTGATCGTATCTTCTATATGACTCATGTTCGACCTTTCGGTCTCCGTGTTCCGAGGCCATGTCTGTACATGCTAGGCTCGTCAAGTTAACCCTAAGTGTTTCGCGTGTGTTCCGAGGCCATGTCTGTACATGCTAGGCTCGTCAACACCCGTTGTATTTGAACATCTGAATAAAACACCCGATCATCACGTGATGTTTTGAAACAGCGAACTGCCGCAACGGTGCACAGTTAGGGGGGAACACTTCTTGAAATTGTTGTAAGGGATCATCTTATTTACTACCGTCGTTCTAAGCAAATAAGATGTATAAACATGATAAACATCACATGCAATCAAATAGTGACATGATATGGCCATCATCACTTTGCTCCTTTTGATCTCCATCTTCGGGGCTCCATGATCATCATCGTCACCGGCATGACACCATGATCTCCATCATCATGATCTCCATCATCGTGTCTTCATGAAGTTGTCACGCCAACGACTACTTCTACTTCTATGACTAACGGTTAGCAATAAAGTAAAGTAATTACATGACGTTTAAGTTGACACGCAGGTCACAAATAAATAAAGACAACTCCTATGGCTCCTGCCGGTTGTCATACTCATCGACATGCAAGTCGTGATTCCTATTACAAGAACATGATCAATCTCATACATCACATATATCATTCATCACATCCTTTTTGGCCATATCACATCACATAGCATACCCTGCAAAAACAAGTTAGACGTCCTCTAATTGTTGTTTGCATGTTTTACGTGGCTGCTATGGGTTTCTAGCAAGAACGTTTCTTACCTACGCATGAACCACAACGTGATATGCCAATTGCTATTTACCCTTCATAAGGACCCTTTTCATCGAATCCGATCCGACTAAAGTGGGAAAGACAGACACCCGCCAGCCACCTTATGAAACTAATGCATGTTTGTCGGTGGAACCGGTCTCACGTAAGCGTACGTGTAAGGTTGGTCCGGGCCGCTTCATCCCACGATGCCGCCGAATCAAGATAAGACTAGTAATGGCAAGCATATTGAACAATATCGACGCCCACAACTACTTTGTGTTCTACTCGTGCAAAGAATCTACGCAATAGACCTAGCTCATGATGCCACTGTTGGGGAACGTAGCATAAATTCAAAATTTTCCTACGTAACACCAAGATCTATCTATGGAGAGACCAGCAACGAGTAGTAAGGAGAGTGCATCTACATACCCTTGTAGATCGCTAAGCGGAAGCGTTCAAGTGAACGGGGTTGATGGAGTCGTACTCGTCGTGATTCAGATCACCGATGATCCTAGTGCCGAACGGACGGCACCTCCGCGTTCAACACACGTACAGATCGACAATGTCTCCCACGCCTTGATCCAGCAAGGAGAGAGGGAGAGGTTGAGGAAGACTCCATCCAGCAGCAGCACAACGGCGTGGTGGTGAAGGAGGAGCGTGGCAATCCTGCAGGGCTTCGCCAAGCACCTACGGGAGAGGAGGAGGTGTCACGGGAGGGAGGGAGGCGCCAAGGGCTCAGGTATGGATGCCCTCCCTCCCCTCCACTATATATAGGGGCAGGGGAGAGGGGGGAGGCGCAGCCTTGCCCCCTCCTCCAAGGAAGGGGTGCGGCTAAGGAGGGGGGGAGGAGTCCATCCTCCCCAAGGCACCTCGGAGGTGCCTTCCCCTTTTAGGACTCTCCCCTTTTTCCTATATCTTGGCGCATGGGCCTCTAGGGGCTGGTGCCCTTGGCCCATGTAGGCCAAGGCGCACCCCCTACAGCCCATGTGGCCCCCCGGGGCAGGTGGCCCCACCCGGTGGGCCCCCGGGACCCTTCCGGTGGTCCCGGTACAATACCGATGACCCCGAAACTTGTCCCGATGGCCGAAACAGGACTTCCTATATATAAATCTTTACCTCCGGACCATTTAGGAACTCCTCGTGACGTCCGGGATCTCATCCGGGACTCCGAACAACATTCGGTAACCACATACAAACTTCCTTTATAACCCTAGCATCATCGAACCTTAAGTGTGTAGACCCTACGGGTTCGGGAGACATGCAGACATGACCGAGACGTTCTCCGGTCAATAACCAACAGCGGGATCTGGATACCCATGTTCGCTCCCACATGTTCCATGATGATCTCATCGGATGAACCACGATGTCAAGGACTCAATCGATCTCGTATACAATTCCCTTTGTCTAGCGGTATGGTACTTGCCCGAGATTCGATCGTCGGTATACCGATACCTTGTTCAATCTCGTTACCGACAAGTCTCTTTACTCGTTCCGTAACACATCATCCCGTGATCAACCCCTTGGTCACATTGTGCACATTATGATGATGTCCTACCGAGTGGGCCCAGAGATACCTCTCCGTTTACACGGAGTGACAAAATCCCAATCTCGATTCGTGCCAACCCAACAGACACTTTCAGAGATACCCGTAGTGTACCTTTATAGCCACCCAGTTACGTTGTGACGTTTGGCACACCCAAAGCACTCCTACGGTATCCGGGAGTTGCACAATCTCATGGTCTAAGGAAATGATACTTGACATTAGAAAAGCTTTAGCATACGAACTACATGATCTTGTGCTAGGCTTAGGATTGGGTCTTGTCCATCACATCATTCTCCTAATGATGTGATCCCGTTATCAACGACATCCAATGTCCATGGTCAGGAAACCGTAACCATCTATTGATCAACGAGCTAGTCAACTAGAGGCTTACTAGGGACATGGTGTTGTCTATGTATCCACACATGTATCTGAGTTTCCTATCAATACAATTCTAGCATGGATAATAAACGATTATCATGAACAAGGAAATATAATAATAACTAATTATTATTGCCTCTAGGGCATATTTCCAACAAGTACATTACGGATTCCCAGGGAATTTTCCTTCTTTACTCAAGAATATGTGCACAACAAGGTAAGCCAAGCCACTACGTGGAGGAGGGAGCCAGGGGGATGTATATCATCATTACTAATCAGACTCCATATAAAAAAAAGAGAAAAAAGGAATAGCCTACGGCCCGGAGACGGAGCCAACCACAGTTCGGATTTGCTTCAGTCCACGTTGGCATCCAACCCGTCGCCTCCGCTGAGTCGCCCCCACACGGATTCGTGTCGGTCCGTGGTTTGCCTGCCTGAGAGGTCACAGCACCTGACCAAACATCGCCTATGGGCCGGCCCCGATAGCGGGCGCTGCTGCCTCCGTGCTGAACCGCCGCGGACGACGCCTGTCTTCAAACGGCCGCGTCGCCGGATCGCCCGCATCCACGCCCTCGCCAGCGTCTCTGCTACAAGCCGCCATCTCTCGAACTGCTGTGTCTGAACTACTTTAGCTGCGCCCAAGCCGTGACCCGCCGGATCCATGAGCTCCTCAAGCCTGAGATGCTTCGCGCCGTGAGCTGCTGGCCAGCCTCTGCTTCAAACAAATAGCAGTGCCGAGCCGCTTCTGATTGACTGTGCCTTTGCCGACTCGACGCCGGTTTGGCCGTGCCTCTCCAACCCGTCGCCGGGTCATCCTCTTATCTCCAACTCGACGCCGGTTTGGCCGTGCCTCTCCAACCCGTCGCCGGTTCGTCCGCGTATCTCCAACTCAACACCGGTTTGGCCGTGCCTCTCCAACCCGTCGCCGTCGTCCGCGTATCTCCAACTCGACGCCGTATCGGCGGTGCCTCTCCAGACCGCTGTTGTGGCGGACGCACTTCAAACGACTCGCCGGATCATCCCCACCTTGCTCTGGTTTACTGAAGCCTCCCCGCTGCCTGTATTGCCTCCGCCACTGGTCGCTTCTTGCCTTTTGGGTCGCAGTGGCAGGGTCGCCGATCAAATCACTGGCCGCAGTGGTCAAACCGCCAAATGAGCGAATCGCAGCTCTATTGACGCGCCGGGCTACACGGCGGGTTGTTGATTGTCGTTCGCCCCGCACCCTTGAACCGGCCTTCGTCACCTCAAGCCGCCGCCTGTCCCTCCACCATCGCCGCCGCTGACTCACCATGGTTCGCCCTTCCGCCGCAGACTCGTTGAGCCACCAGGAGCCTCACCAGTACCGGTCGGTCGGATGGACCGTCAGCCGCTGTTGTCCGAGCGCTGAGCCACACCGTGTTGAGTGGTCCCCGCCTGCAAGACGCTACTGCGCTCAGCCCGTTTCCTGCCGTGGCCATGCCTTCGCCCACATTGCTCTGCATCGGCCGCTGCAGCCTCGCCTCGCGGGCGCTTCTCTGCTGCTGCGCCAGGCCTGAGCCGCCCAGTCTCCGGCTAGGCCATGTGTGGTTTCCCCCGCTGTCAAGCCGCCCTGGACGACGAGTTGATTCGGTCACTGCGAGCAGCTCTCGCCACTTTGATCCGCCTTCGCGGCCTCAGGTTTTTTCCCGAATCGCCGTGATGAGAACCGCCGCCTTTGCTGGCCTCGCCTTCACCATCGCGCCGTTGAGCATCTGCTCTGAGTCACCTTGTTCGCCTCAGGCCGTTGGGCCCCACTGATTCGACCCCAAGCCGCCCACGGTCGTGGTTCGACGCCGCCTTTTCTTCTACTGCACGCACGGCCGTCGGAGCCGCCCTCGTGCTGACCTTGACCCGGCCTGTTGCAGCCACGAGCTGCCCCTGCCTTTGCTGTGGTCGCAGGTGTTTTTATGGAATCCCAGAGAGAAGCTGCGGGTGCTAGAACACAAGAGCATAACCTACATCCTGGAGTATTGTGGCATTAGATCTGTGCTTCTATCCTCGCCAGCAACAACAAAAGAGATCAGTATTATCATTGTTAATCTGGCTTCATTCCTGTTTGGAGAACCAAGCAAAAACAATACTAGTCAAATACAAGTCTCTTTCCATTAGAGAATTCCCGTGGAAAGGAAGTGCATGCATGAAGGCCACTCTGCCAATTCAACCAGAGCACGAGTCCCAGCAATTTGTGTTGGCTGTCATAAGAAGATGCAAAAAGCATTGTGGAGCACTACCAGTACTCTGTGAAAGAATTCTATGTACAGATCATTAGTCATTCAAAGACATCAGGATAATGATTTATTATAAAGGTGGAGTCATGCCATGCCTATGGAATGTACATTAGCGTCATCATGCACTGGCGTCTGCTCCCGCTTACTGTTGAACGGGCGTGCGGAAGCTGCCGCTCCTGCGGGCCACTCTACACCAACACGACACGGCTGAATCGCCCGTCCGCGCGGTGTCATGCGCCTGCGATTGACTCGCCCGTCCGCACCAGCTTACAAAGCCACGGTCGATTTATCGGTTGTCTGGGAAAATCAGGTGCTATCCCTCCTATCCGCACGTACTTTGTTTAAGAACAATTACTCTGGCCTATATCTTTTTATACAGGACAAGTGCTCACTATAAAAGTGATGCCCTACTGCGGACGACGCGCGCTAGCTGTTCTACACCGGCATCTGTGCATCACACTGATGAACCAGAACACAAACCGCCGCCCCTGCAGTCCGGACTACATCAACAATGCCGCGGCCGACTCTCTTGTCCGTGCTGGCTTATAACCCCGCGGTGGATATTAACTGGCCTGACATATCTGGTGAAATCCATCCATTATATTTTTATATTATATATTGCTTTCTTTAATAAGAGCAATCACTCCGGCTTGCAAGGTTATCTAAATGCAGGACTTTAAACCGCCATATGGGTGCAAATTTAAAGGCCGTCAGAAAATTTCCGGCTTAAAAAAAAGGATTCCGGTTTAATATCCGGTTTAAGGGAAAGTTATCTCCCACCAAGCTTTGAAGCTCTCGATAGCCGGGTCAAAATACCAGTTCAGGAAGAATTTATCTCTTGCAAAAAGTTAAAGGTTGCCGAAGAGGACCTGCTGCCCTGACGCGCGGTTCAAACATGGGTATCCTGCCTTATGGGCTCATCTTCATATGATCACTTGGGGGCTTCCTGTTCAAACATAGGTGTGTTCACCAAAGAGAACATAGCGTTACTACCCTCTTGATCCGGCTATCAAGCCAATATTATCATAAGAGCACAGCTCTAGTTACTTCGGTAATCCGGCTATCATGCCACAGCAAAGCTTGGGAGCTTCACACCCAAGGGGCCAAAGAGAGTTTGTTGTCATGCACAGCTCAAACGTAGGCACCCAATGACCACAACTCATCACGTTACTTGGGGGCTCCTTGTGTCAAATACCAAGGAGTTTGAATGGACCCTTGTAGCCGGGTATCGACCCACGGCTTGGAAGCCTGGTATATTTACCTAAAACCCCAGGTTAACCTGCCTTCATCAAGTAAGACACTCCTATCCAGGTCATCCTGGCACGGCCGTCCGAAAGTTTGACAGTTACTCTCATTGAGACCCTTCACTTGTCAAAGTGAAAACGGTGATTGGTTAGTTGGAGGTCCATCTTAAAAGGCTTTGTTAAATGGTTCAACTCAGCGGCCTGGCAGCCCACAAAAAGCCTCAAATTTGGGCCTCACAGCCCCCAAAAAGCCTCGACTACACGGTTTTATTTGCCTTTGTCAAGATTTTTCTCTTTTGATAAATTTTATGTTGAACCGGTGTCTATTGACCCGGCATGACTATCAGTCATCAAATTAACCCGGTGTTCATTAAACCGCCGACTTTCAAATACAAGTTGTCAGTACATAATCACTTATAATCCGGTGTTTATTGACCCGGCCTGGCTTTGGACTATAAGTCGCCAGCATATATTTGGATTGCGCCATTTGAATCATGCGCTTATAAATCATTGGGTATATTATTCAAATAGCCAACATGGCTGGATTTCTATTATGGTTATCAATAACCAGTATTATGATTAAGGTTTTCAAAGTCGCTTTAGCGCAATGGATATCATATTATCAATTGATATGATTGTTATTCTACAATTGAAGGAATAGTCTCGAGTTGCTGCAGGCTTACAACCCGGCACTTGGGGGCTACGTTATTTAAGTTGAGATTACATCAAATATGCAAGTCTCATGTCGCTGCAAGCATGCACCATGACACTTGGGGGCTAATGCAAAGTCATTCTTTGTTCATCTTATTGAAGACCCAACTCATCACATTATAATGAGCCTGTCGGTGTACTAGAGTAGGGGTACCCTAGTATCCCGAACTTGTGCACGGGAAGTTGCAGCACGCCGCGGCAAGGCTTGCCGCGGTGACCGCCAAGGTCCTCCGTGGTTTCCTTTGGAGCCATTCAAGAACAAAGTATTCAAGCCAAGGAGACAAGGCCCCGGCAAGAGGAGCTTGCCGGGAAGGCCAACCTAGGAATAAGAACAAAGTATTCAAGCCAAGGAGACAAGGCCCCGGCAAGAGGAGCTTGCCAGGAAGGCCAACCAAGGCATCTCAAGGAACTTGCCGCGACGCGCCACGCGTCCCGGCAAGGCCCGGTGAGCGACAAGCTTCCGGACGCGAGAAGACAACGACCGCGGCAAGGCACTTGCCGCGGCACGCTACCACCCTGTACCTACGCTCCAGCGCATCCACCAATGTGTCGCCCTGGGGCCTTTCCAGGCGCGCATGGCGAGAGGCTGTGCAGCCAGCGGTGCGCGGTGGCAAGCGGCGCTGACAAGATCTCCATCGTGGCAAGCGGTGGCGCCCCTGACGGTCCCTTTTTGCACTGTTTGGGCGACGTAGACGGGCATTTAATGCCTTTGTCCCTTGCCGTCAGGGTTAGGTAGGATACACTGTACAGGTAGTTGTACCAACCGCTACTCCTTTTCCATTTTTATCCTTGTCTACGTTGCCACCTGTCGGCGACCCCTTTAGCATATAAAAGGAGGCCCATGTGCAACGTAGAGGGGGGTTCGGAAGGTTCGAAGCCAGAAAACACTCACGCTCGGTCTCGTTAGCAGCTAGAGTATACTGTAGCACTCAGCGCTCCCGAGCAAGAACTCAATACAATCAGACAAGCAGCAGTAGGAGTATTATCTCTCCGGAGAGCTCCGAAGCTGGGTAAACTGCTCGTGTGCTTCGCCTCAATCTGCTCTTCATGCGATCTCGGCTCCCCGCCGAACCGAAAGGGGCCTGGCCCGCCGGTCCCATAGGTGTTCATGGATCAGTTTCCCCGACATCTTTGGCGCGCCAGGTAGGGGGCAGTTGAGGTTGTGTGAACCTGATCCGGCGTTCACACGAGCTAGATCTTCATCTTCTTCATCGACATGCCACCGAAGAAGAAGACTTCGGCGGCAGCTGTTCCGTCGACGTCGATCCCACCACCACCGGAGCAAACGGGTGGTGGGGTAGACGCTGGCAGAAGAACGGACATCGACGAGGGAGCTCACGGCGATGCCAGGTCCAAGGGCAAGGCCGCGCAGACCTCGGCGTCCGTACATGCACCGCGCCCGTCTCTGGAGGCGCAGGACCGACAGCGTCATGGTATTCGCAGTACCATACGTTTGTTGGACCAAGATCGAGCTGGAGGATCTCGGGATGCTCGAGACCGGCATGCACGCCAACATGCTGGCACGAGCGAGGCACGGTCGCCTGGACGGGATACTGCTCCTTCTAACATAGTTAGAAGTCCGAGCATATCCCGCTCCTCGCACCGTTCACCACTGCCGCCCACCACTCCAGCAGAAGCTTTGGCGCGAGCTCAACTGTTCCTGGATTACCCTCCAACAGCAGACAAGATCGATGAATGGAGGGCCACCATTCAGAGTCTCATCGGCTTCGCCAACGGCGACACTCCTCGGCAGCCGAATACATCGCTGCCGCGGCAGGACTGCCGGGCACGAGCCGATGGCGACGAAACCGGTGGGGGTGCAACCACCATGCACTCTCCACCCCGAAGGCCAAGATCGCCGACTCGCCGGATCCACCTCGACAGCGACTCCACCGCATCGTCAGATCTGCGAGCTCGCCGCGATCAGCGCCAAGTTCTTCACGAACGACAGCAAGAAGACGCTCGAACTCGCATCGAGCGCCGAAGAGAAGCGCGGCGTCAATCAGACCAGCGCGTTGGGCCCTCTGTCGACATGCATGCGCCAGGGGAACCAGGCGACTTGCCGTACGTGGTAGGTTGCCCTGCGTTCACTCATGAGCTGCGGCAGGTCCAGTGGCCCAGCACAAAGAATTTCAAGCAAGATGTGCCAGAGAAGTACGACGGCAAGTCGCATCCGTCGGAGTTCCTCAGCATCTACACCATCGCAGTGCAAGCTGCTGGGGGGCGGGACGACAAGATCCTTGCCAACTACTTCCCGCTGGTACTCAAGCCCAATGTCAGATCCTGGCTCATGCACTTGCCGAACAACTCCATATCCTCCTGGGCAGACCTATGCCATCAGTTTGTCGGCGCTTTTACGGGCGGCCACAAGCCTCCTGGCCAAGAAAGCGACCTTCATCTGCTCGCCCAGAAGGAAGGAGAGCCCCTGCGCAAGTACATTCAGAGATTCAGCCGTGTACAGCACAACATCCCAGATGTCCAACCTGCCGCGGTAATCAGCGCGTTCCATCAGAACGTACGGAACCGCAGGATGCGGGAGGAGATGTAAATGAGAAAGATCAGAGACGTCAGTGAGCTATATGCCCTGCCAACAAGTGTGCACGCGCTGAGGAAGGGAGGAAACTCCCCGGAGAGAATACAGAAGCAGCAGGATCAGACAGTGAGGAGGCCGCCCCGGCAAAGAAAAACCGGCGGTGGAACAACAGGAAGAAGAAAGGCAAAGATGTGCTAGTCGTTGAGCAGTCCGGCAACGGAGATTGCGCCAAGAAAGCCAAAGCTGGTAGCTCCGGCGGTACCAACTACCAGGCTATGGCGGTCGCCGACAAGCAGGACGGCACTAACAAACAGTACTGCAAGATCCACCGCACCAAGGGCCATGACCTCCAGAGCTGCAAGAAGGTCGAGCAGCTTGCCGAGCAGCAAAAGGCTGAATACGAGCGACGCGACAAGGAGAAGGCCCAGGAAGGTGCTGGAGGAGCCGGCAAGAAACGCCCCGGCCGAGGAGGACACCGCGGCAAGCCCAAGCAGCGGCAAGGAGAGAGACCTCCCCGCGGCCGCGACAAGGATGAAGATGACGATGAGGATGAAGATATGGATGATGATGAGACTGATGAGCAGGAGTTCCAGAAAGCCACAGAGGTCCTATGCATTGACGGCGGTGCTTCTCTGCATACTTCCCACCGCCAGCTCAAGCAGTGGATGTGGGAAGTCAATGCGGCAGAACCACCCGTCGAGTCACGCAACCCTCTAAAATGGTCCAGCACGCCTATCATCTTTGATATTGAGGACCACCCTGATCGCATAACTGCGGTCGGGTGCTTGCCGATGTTGGTTTCACCAACTATCCGCAACCTCAAGGTCACTAAGATGCTAGTTGACGGCGGGGCCGGCTTGAACCTGATCTCCTCCGCGGTACTCCAGAAACTCCAGATCCCTGATAGCGAGCTTGAAGAGACCGGCACATTCCAAGGAATCAATCCGGGAAGGAGCAAGCCGAAGGGAAAGATCACATTGCCGGTGACATTTGGCAGCGAGTTGAACTTCAGGACTGAGAGGGTCACTTCTGACGTTGCTGATTTTCCATTGCCTTACAATGGCATACTCGGCCGTCCAGCACTCGCCAAATTCATGGCAGCCTCTCACTATGCATACAACATGCTGAAGATGCCAGGCCCGATAAGTGTCATCTCTGTCCCTGGCGAAAAGAAGGATGCTCTTATCTGCGCCGACAAGATCTACCGGGAGGCAGCAGCCGCAACAGATCGCAAGCCACTTGCCGCTGAAGCTCCCGGGGCTAAGAAGACCAAGTCCGGCAAGAGTTCTGATGCCCACTCCAGCAAGCGCACCTCTTCGGAGTGCTGCGCTACCGTCGAGGACGCACCATCGAGCTCCACCGGCGAGTGTAAGAAGGCGATGGCAGCTCACCAGAGACCAAGAAGGTGCCCGCCAAGAAGGATGGCACTGGTGGTACTTTCACCATCAGTGCCACTCTCGACCCTAAATAGGAAAGCGCGCTCATTGCTTTCCTGCGGGCGAACGTTGACGTGTTTGCGTGGCAACCGTCTGACATCCCCGGTGTTCCCAGGAAAGTAATCGAGCACCATCTTGCCGTCTGTCCTCATGCGCGGCCTGTCAAGCAGAAAGTTAGCAAGCAAGTAGTGGAGCGCCAAGAATTCATCGCTGAAGAAATCAAGAAATTGGAAGCAGCATGCCTTGTCAGAGGAGTGCTCCATCCTACGTGGTTGGCCAACCCTGTAGTAGTGCGTAAGGCGAACGGGAAATGGAGGCTTTGTATGGACTTTACCGATGTCAATAAAGCTTGTCCCAAAGACCCATTTCCCTTGCCGCGCATCGACCAGATTGTTGACTCCACGACCGGATGTGACTTGCTTTCATTTCTTGATGCATACTCAGGATACCATCAGATCTTCATGGCAAAAGAGGATGAGGAGAAAACCGCATTCATCACACCATGTGGCACATACTGTTTCATACGGATGCCTTTCGGTTTAAAGAATGCTGGTTCAACATTTGCAAGGGTAGTCCATTACGCCTTTGAGCCACAAATGCACAGAAATGTGGAAGCCTACATGGATGATATAGTGGTCAAGAGCAAGGACAAAGCAACTCTGATTCAAGATTTAGATGAAACCTTTGCAAATCTGCGCAAGATCAACCTCAAGCTTAACCCCGAGAAGTGTGTGTTCGGAGTCCCTTCCGGCAAGCTTCTCGGGTTCTTCGTGTCTTAGCGGGGAATTGAAGCCAACCCCGACAAGATCAAGGCCATTGAGCAGATTGAAGCACCAAAGCGCGTCAAGGATGTACGAAGGCTTGCCGGTTGCGTAGCTGCTCTCAGCAGGTTTATCTCTAGGTCTGCTGAGCGCGCCCTGCCATTTTTCAAAATATTGAAAAAGGCAGGTCCAATGAAATGGACTCGGGAAGCAGAGGGTGCGCTGCAGGACTTGAAGAGATAATTGTCCTCCGCTCCAATACTTGTTGCACCTAAGCCACAAGAGAAGTTGCTACTTTATATAGCGGCATCCAATCAAGTGGTTAGTGCTGCGTTAGTAGCGGAGAGGGAAGCGGATGATGAGCCAGCAACCACGGAAGATGCATCCAGCGACAAGCAGGAGACTTCATCAGCGAGCTCTGGTCCCGACAAAGATGGATCTGCACAGACGCATGAGAAGATGCAGAAAAGAATGGTGCAGCGCCCAGTTTACTTTGTTAGTTCCCTTCTGCAGGGGGCTAGGTCAAGGTACTCGGGTGTGCAGAAATTGCTTTTCGGCCTTCTCATGGCCTTGAGAAAGCTGCGCCATTACTTTCAAGCACATGAGATCACAGTCGTCACTCGCTTTCCGCTGAAGAGGATACTACAAAATCCAGAAGCAACAGGCAGGATTGTTGAGTGGGCACTGGAACTGTCAAGCTTTGGCCTCAAGTTTGAGAGCACTTCAACTATCCAAAGCAGAGCGTTGGCGGAGTTCATAGCAGAATGGACGCCAACACAAGATGAAGAAATTCCGGAGACAAGCATCCCCGTCAAGGAAGCAAGCAAAGAGTGACTGATGTACTTTGATGGTGCCTTCTCGCTGCAAGGCGCCGATGCAGGCGTGCTACTTGTCGCACCCACCGGAGAGCACCTCAAGTACGTAGTCCAGATGCACTTTCCCAGGGAGCAAGCAACAAACAATACCGCAGAGTATGAAGGTTTGCTTGCCGGTCTCAGGATCGCAGCAGACCTTGGGGTCAAGAAGCTCATTGTCAGGGGAGACTCACAGCTTGTCGTCCGCCAAGTGAACAAGAATTATCAGAGTCCGTTGATGGAAGCTTACGTCGATGAAGTGAGAAAGCTAGAAGAGCACTTTGACGGCCTACAAATGGAGCATGTCCCAAGAGCTCAGAACGACATTACCGATGGCCTGTCTAAGTGTGCCGCACTTAAGTTACCTGTGGAACCAGGGATCTTTGTGCTCAAGCTGACCCAACCATCTGTAACACCATCAACTGGACAGAGCAAGAAGAGGAAGTTGATTTCTGGTGACTATTTTCCGGCAGAGCTCCCCGAAGCCGCCGCCAAGAAGGTCCCTAAGATCAACGCCGAGGGTACTGAGGAGCAGTATGCTCCAGCAAGCCTTAGGGTTTGTTCCGTCGAAGCAGACGCTCCCGACAAGCTTTGCTCCGGCAAGCTTGCCGGGGAACATCAAGCTCCGGCTGAGCCGCAGGTTCTCGCCATAGAAGCGGATGTTCCCGCAGCAGCAGATGTGCCTTTAGTCCTTGTTGTCGAGCCACAAGCTCCAGCATGGGCACAGCAGATTGTCCGTTTCCTTCAGATAGGAGAACTTCCCGAAGAGCAAGAAGAAGCAGAAAGAGTAGCCCGGCAGTCAAGTATGTACCAGTTTGTCGACAACACACTATACAGAAGAAGACTCAACGGTGTGAAATTGAAGTGTATTCACCAGGAAGATGGACAAAAGCTGTTGGCAGAGATACATGGAGGCATATGTGGTCACCACATTGGCGCAAGAGCACTTGCAGGCAAAGTGTTCCGGCAAGGTTTCTTTTGGTTGACAGCCCTCCAGGATGCAACTGCACAAGTATCCAAGTGTGAAGCGTGCCAGTTCCATTCCAAGCAGATACACCAGCCAGCTCAAGCTCTCCAGACGATCCCTTTATCCTGGCCATTTTCGGTCTGGGGGCTCGACATCCTCGGCCCCTTTCCCCGAGCTGTCGGGGGCTTTGAGTGCTTGTACGTTGTGATCGACAAGTTCACAAAGTGGCCAGAAGTGGAAGCAGTGAGGAAGGTGAAAGCACAGTCAGCAGTCAAGTTCTTCAGGTCGATTGTTTGCCGCTTCGGGATCCCTAACAGGATCATCACCGACAACGACACACAATTCACGAGCCGCACCTTCATGCAGTACGTCCAAGATCTTGGCACCAAGGTCTGCTTCTCTTCTGTTGCTCATCCAAGAAGCAACGGTCAAGCGGAGAGGGCAAATGCTGAAGTGCTGCGCGGGCTCAAGACCAGGACTTTCGACAGGCTGCACAAGTGCGGAAAGAACTGGATTGAGGAGCTGCCAGTGGTTCTTCGGTCAGTCAGGACGCCGCCAAATCGAGCCACTGGCCAGACACCTTTCGCTCTAGTTTATGGAGCAGAGCCAGTTCTCCCCACGGAACTCGTATACGGGTCACCTCGAGTGCTCGCTTATGATGAGCTTGAGCAAGAGCAGCTGCGACAAGACGACGCACTGCACCTTGAGGAGGACCGTCTTCAGGCTGCTGTACGAGCTGCTCGATACCATCAAGCTTTGCGCCGCTACCATAGCCGCAAAGTTAAAGCCAGAAGTTTCGAGGAAGGCGACCTTGTTCTTCGGCGCGTTCAGTCCGCCAAGAATTCCAACAAGTTGACGCCAAAGTGGGAAGGCCCTTACCGGGTGAAACGAGTCACTAGGCCTGGCGCTGTCCGCCTTGAGACCGAAGATGGCATTCTGGTGAGCAACTCGTGGAACATTGAGCATCTTCGTAAGTTTTACCCGTAAGGCACAGTTGCCGGAACCTGTTCCGGCAACCACCTTTTGTACAAGTCTTTTCGATGTTGCATGTAATCCTTTGTACAAAGCTGGGCGCAGACCCCATGCATAAGTAAAGCTCACGTGCTCCGCACATCTTGTCAATTTCATGCTCTCTACTTTTCTTTGCATGCATCATCTGACACTTTGTGCAGCACCTATCCCCGGTAAGCAATAACGAGCCGTAAAGCTCCATTTCTATATTCTCTCTTCTTTCTCTTTCTCAAAGGAAAGGAAGTTCCCTCGCACACAAGTTTGCCGGGGGAAAGGAGAAGATAATGGTGTGGACCAGGCATCGTTCAAGGAAGTTTTGCCTTGCCGGAAAGCAAACGACAGAAAAGCTAAGTTGCCAAAGTTTGAGCAATCAGTTTTAATTTCTAAGTTATCTTCCTCGAACGACCCTGCTTTGTATGGAAAACCTGTGCGTGGAGGAACCAACTCGTAGCTAGTTGCGCCCTTACTTCGTTTCGAGTCTGCTCAACAACTTAAGTGAGCTGCGACTAGTTGCGACAAGGTTTCTTGTCGGTAGCGGCACCGCCAGCAGGCTGCTGACGTCCCGCACTCAGCGCTCGTGGCAAAGGTGCCTGCGCCGACAAGTTCCCTAAAAGCGTAGGGCAAAAACATACAAAGGAAGGAATTAAGTAAAGGAAGTAACATAGCAATCAAAATAGAGTCATATTACAAGATAGCTTGTCGCAGCTCTAATAGATTGTTCTTATGACATGACCAGCAGCGACAAGAAAAAGAGAAAACGGGCGGCCTAATCTATGTGATCGCCTTCAACCCTCTTGATCCCGCTCACCTTGTCCACAATGGGTGCGACAAGGGCCTTGAGCGCTTCCAGATCGGCATCCGGCGGCAAGAACCTGAGGACATTGGTGAGGTTGAGGCCTGGGTTGCGGAAGGCCACCTTCACCAGCACCTTCTGGAGAGCCCCCGCGTAGATCTTGCGCGACTCATCAGCCAGCTGCTTTGGGATCTTCTCCCGGAGTCGCTGGAGGGCCGTCGCCACGCCTTCGAAGAACAAGCTGAGCTTGGCACTGGGTTGGAGGTGCTCATCGGAGGAGTACCCGAAATCCTCCATCCCCAGCTGCGCCAGCTCCTTGTCGATGGCCGCGGCAGCATCCACAAGACCCTCGGTCCAGTGCTCCACGGTCTCCCTAAAAGTGTCCTGGGCGGCAGCAGCATTCGCCAGCAGCGCCTCGTCGGCCTTGATCTTCTCCGACAAGGCCGCCTCCCGCTCCCTGGCGCCGTCCAGCGTCTGAGTCAAAGTGGCCAACTTCAACTCAAGATCTGCGTTGGAGTCCTTGGCGGTGCTAAGTTCTTTGATCCTCTCAGCGAAGCGACCCTGCAGCTCGCCATGAGCGACGGCGTCCTTCTCGCGCTCACGCTTGAGCCCGGCAAGCTCCTCGCCGCTCGCCTTGAGATCGGCCTCCAGTTGCGCCGCCTTCGTCTCCAGCTCCTTCTAGGCGGCCTCGGCAGCTGCGGCAGCATCTTTTGCCTCCTTGAGGGCCCCGCCGAGTGTTTGCTCGCGCGCGGCAAGCTCCTCCTCATGGCTGTCAAGGTTGACCTTGCGCTGCGCCAGCTCACCTTCCTGCGCAGACAGCTTCTTGGCAACAAGCCGATGTCGCTCTTCAATTTCAGCCTTCTCGAGGAGGAAGGCCTCCGCTCCTCGTCAACTTGTTCCCGCTCCTCTGCTAGAGCCCGGAGAGCTTCCTGCCTGAAAACCCAGAGCTCCTCCGCGCGCTTCTCGATGTCCACTCCCGCCTTCGCGACAAGTGCTTCTCGGGACACCAGCTTGGCTTGTCGGGCGCGGTAGAGTGACAGCAGCTTCCGCAGCAGCCGCTCCTCCTCAGGCTCGTCGCTGCTGCTGCTTGGCGCGTCGACCAGCGTCAGCCTGGCGGAGGCGAGCACTTCTCCATCCAGCATCTCTCCTTCAACCGGCGCCCTGGAGCTTGACGCCCAGGGGAGCTTGATGAAGATGCCGTCGCTGGCCTTCAAGTAGGCGCCGGGCTGGGGCTCTTCGGAGCCTGGCGCTGCAGCAGCGGCGGGGGGATCGGCGGTCGGCGTAGCACCTGGCGCTCCTGCGGCCTCGGGGCCGTCAGTGCGATCGCCGGATTCCTCGCCAGCTTCTGTGGCGGCAGCCTTGGCGGCCTCTTCGTCGGCAAGATCATCAGCGCCGGCTTCTCCTTCGTTGGCAACGGCGTCGTCGGCATTGCTACACGCATTCTCCTCGCTGGCGGCCTCGGTCTCCATCGGCTCCGTGGCAGATGGATCTGACGAACGGAAAAATGGAGAGAAGTCAAGCAAACATCCAAAAAGAAAACCAGAAGAAGAAGAACCCAAGGGGAGTCTTCAGGCAGGAGGATTACCTGTGCTAGGACCCGCAGTCGTGGCCTCAACCACCGGAGGGTCGAAGGTGCTGTCCCTTGCCGGAGAACTGCCCCTTGCCGGAGAATTCTCCCTTGCCGAAGAACGGTCCCTTGCCGGAGAATTCTCCCTTGCCGGAGAACGCTCCCTTGCCGGGGAATTCTCCCTTAGCGGTGTAGTTTAAGCAGATGGCGCTTCGGGAGCGGCTTCCGGGCACTCCTGGTGAAGCTGCTCTGCTCCTACACAAACCAAAGTCAGATATCAGCAAAGAAATAGCACCCATGCGCGCCTAACAGCAGGAGGTAAACTATATACTTACGCTGGGGGCTGCGCTGGGGGCTGCTTTGGGGAATGATTGCCGGGTCCGGCAAGGTGGTCTCGGACGCACCCCCTGCTGTCGCGGTGGGTTCGTCCTCGATGACAATCACCGGGACCTTGGCTCTCTTCGCCGCTCTCTGGGCCAGCGTCCTGAAAAGGAATGGGTTCAGAATGAGGCAAGTCAGATACAAGACGAAGCAACAAAATTGAAGAAATACAAGTACAGCAAGGAGTCTTACTCTTCTTCTTCCTCGTCGGAGCTAAGCGCGGAGAGATCGAAGTCCGGCTCGCCTCTGGTGTGACGAGGCGGAGGAGTAGGTTCCCTTGTCCGCTTGGCAGGAGCAGCAGCGGTGGATCGGGAAGACCCCGCTCCAGTTGCCGCAGCGGCGTGAGGCGCTCCCGCGGCAACAGTGCTTGCCGCAGTAGAGCGTGTCGCGCGGCACGGCGGCTGCTGACTCGTCTGCCGCTCCGCTACGTCCCCGGCCCTGCGGAGACGCCTTCTTGGTGGAGCTGGGGGCTCCGCTTGCGACGAGCTGCCTGAAGGTTCGAGCCCGACAAGCTCTCCCTCGCCGGGCTCGCTCGACTCAGCTTCAGGACCGACAAGCTCTTCCTCGCCGGCAAACTCTTCTCGCTCGGCAAGGCTTGCCACCTCTGCTGCCTTTGCCTCCTCCATGGTGAAACCAAACTCGCCCGCGGCAGCTGCTGCCGCCGCCTCTTCCAGGCTGGTGGCGATGCGCTGCATCTCCGCATCGGTGGTGTTGCGAGTAAGGCTCTTCTGTTCGTCGGAGCGGATCGCCACTTCTACCAGGCTGTCAAAGAACTCCCGCATGACGTCGTCTGCAGGCTCTTGCCAAGTTGGTACGATTCCATGCGAATCACACAGCGGCATCATTGCACGAATGCGGTCGAGCGAAGAGTTGTTGCAAAGCGGAACCACACCCCTCGGCCACATGAATGGATGTTGAGGATCGCGCTTGAACAGTTCCAGGAGCATCGTGTCCAGCTCCAGGACAGTGAAGTTGAAGTTGAGGCCCGGGCGCAGCCTCATGATATCCGCCGAGTTCTGGAACTCCCAGGCGGGTCTCCTCCTCTCCTGCAAGGGGGCGATGCGGCGGCAAAGAAAATCTGCGCCGACGGCGCCTACGGTGAGCCCGGCAAGTCTGAGGCGTAGGATCCGGCTGACGGCAATCCTCAGCCTATCGTCCTCCGGGGCCACGTTGCTCCAATCGTTGCCGCGCGCTATTGGGGCTTGGCGCTGGGCGGTAAATGGCTGCGGGTTCTCCTCGACAATCCAGCACCATTCCGCTCTCCATTCCAACCACTTGCTGCGGAGCTCTCCCTCCAGATAGGGCTCCTTCTTGCCGGTCCTCGAGATCCAGGCGATTCCGCCAGATAAGGGCTCTCCTCTCTCTACTTGGGGCATAAAGAAGTGGCGGAAAAGAGCTACATTTGGATGGACTCCGACAAAGTTTTCGCAGAGATGTGTGAAAACTGCCATGGTCAGGACAGCATTGGGTGTGAAGTCAAGGAGGCGGAACCCGTAGGTGTTCATAATATCGCCGAAAAATTCAGAGAAGGGCGGGTAGAGCCCGCAGTAGCAGAACAGCGCGAAGAAGGGGTACCCATTCGGAGCCAGTTCCGAAGCGGCAGCCAGGAGTACCTTCGTGCGCGGATGCGCTCGCGTCTCCGTCAACCAGAAGAGGTAGTAGTACTCCCTCAGCTCCTTCGCGCCAAGCTGAGGGGGAAAGATCGCCCGCTCCTTCCGCAGCGCTGCGAGCCGCTGCGCCTCGGCCGACTTCAGGACCTTCCCCTTGTCGGCTTTCGGAGCCATGGCGGAGGTGGTGGGGGAGGTCGACGGCATTGGTGATGCTGGTGGCGACGGGGGGCGGAGCGATGCTCTCTTTCAGCTTTGGGAAGGAGGGCAGAGCGGCGGAGATTTTTGAGATTGGAGTAGCAACAGGCGAGATGGGCGAACTGCCCCTGTTTCCCCTGCTTATAAAGGGGAAGGGGGCGGGCGTTCCGTCTTTCCGAATTAAGAAACCACCCACGATCTCTCCCATGACGCCACATTCAACGCGTGCCGTTCGGGGAGGCACGGTGGATACAGAGCAAGATACGGCGTAACCCAGGCCGCGCGTGCCCGTGCCCTGTTTTGGGCCCGGCCTAACAACGCTCGGCACCACGTGTGGCCCAGGCCCGGGGGCTCCTGTCGGTGTACTAGAGTAGGGGTACCCTAGTATCCCGAACTTGTGCACGGGCAGTTGCAGCACCCCGCGGCAAGGCTTGCCGCGGTGACCGCCAAGGTCCTCCGTGGTTTCCTTTGGAGCCATTCAAGAACAAAGTATTCAAGCCAAGGAGACAAGGCCCCGGCAAGAGGAGCTTGCCGGGAAGGCCAACCTAGGCATAAGAACAAAGTATTCAAGGCAAGGAGACAAGGCCCCGGCAAGAGGAGCTTGCCGGGAAGGCAAACCAAGGCATCTCAAGGAACTTGCCGCGACGCGCCACGCGTCCCGGCAAGGCCCGGTGAGCGACAAGCTTCCGGACGCGACAAGACAACGACCGCGACAAGGCACTTGCCGCGGCATGCTACGACCCTGTACCTACGCTCCAGCGCATCCACCAACGTGTCGCCCTGGGGCCTTTCCAGGCGCGCGTGGCGAGAGGCTGTGCAGCCAGCGGTGCGCGGTGGCAAGCGGCGCTGACAAGATCGCCATCGTGGCAAGCGGTGGCGCCCCTGACGGTCCCTTTTTGCACTGTTTGGGCGACGTAGACGGGCATTTAATGCCTTTGTCCCCTGCCGTTAGGGTTAGGTAGGATACACTGTACAGGTAGCTGTACCAACCGCTACTCCTTTTCCATTTTTACCCTTGTCTACGTTGCCACCTGTCGGTGACCCCTTTAGCATATAAAAGGAGGCCCATGTGCAACGTAGAGGGGGGTTCGGAAGGTTCGAAGCCAGAAAACACTCACGCTCGGTCTCGTTAGCAGCTAGAGTGTACTGTAGCACTCAGCGCTCCCGAGCAAGAACTCAATACAATCAGACAAGCAGCAGTAGGAGTATTATCTCTCCGGAGAGCTCCGAAGCTGGGTAAACTGCTCGTGTGCTTCGCCACGATCTGCTCTTCGTGCGATCTCCGCTCCCCGCCGAACCGAAAGGGGCCCGGTTCGGCTGTCCCATAGGTGTTCGTGGATCAGTTTCCTCGACAGAGCCGACCCTTGGGGGCTACCAATTGCTCCTGTCAAACAATTCAAGGTACAAAGCTTTTTATTCATTATATTGAAGGGTCCACTGCTCAGTTGGTAAAGCACAAGGCTCTTAACCTTGTGGACGTGAATTCAAGCCCCATGATGGGGGTTACATTAGATGATGTTATCTTCATTGAAGTATATATCAAAATCCCAGCTCAATATTATCTTACTGAGCCGGCCTATGGGGGCTACACATCATTGCTCAAATCTACATGATTATATTTACAAAGTCCCTGCTCATTATTGCATAGATGACCCGGCACTTGGGGGCTACATATGTGGAATACTCAGTTCTGACTAGTGATTGAGATGAACAAACTGGATTTCTTCAAGATTGTGATATTTATATTGAAGCAAGTCTTAAGCTGTTGCTATGCTACCTTCTTAAGACCTGGGGGCTAAAAGTGATAGGCATATAAGAGGTATATTTTCAAAGCTGATGTCAACAAACAAGTATGACCCGGTGCCATCAATATTTGTAAACTGGCCAACTTCTACATTCTTAAACCGGCAAGTTTTACATTCTTAAACCGGCCAAGATTTACATTCTTAAACTGGCCGAAGATCAGATGAGTATTTCAAGGACCAATATTGTTTTTAAGCATTGGGAGCTGAATCAAAGGAGTTATTCTTCACAATACATTTTCTATGAGAAACCAATGTCAGAAGTTGATTATGAAGCTGTCCTATTAAACCGGATTTTCTAGAAGAAGGAAGTGACAAGGACTTAAGGATGATCAGGATCAGTTTAACATGGATAAATCCAAATTAAACTGGGGGCTAATGTCAGGGATATACCCCGCGGTATGACCCGGCCGGAGTCGTAAATCGGCCAGGACTTGGTAAACCGGCGGATGGTAAACCGGCAGACAGTTAAGACAGATGGCTAAGACAGACGGTAAACCGGCAAGTGTTAAACCGACAGAGTTAAGACAGATGGTAGCACCGGCAGGTGTTAAGTCAATCATAACCCGGCAGACATTGTTAAACCGGCAGACATTGTTAAACCGGCAGACATTGTTAAACCGGCAGACATTGTTAAACCGGCAGACGTTAAGAAGCCCAGGAAAGGAAGTCAAAATAGTATAAGTTAAAGTCCGAGTTGGACTCCACATGTAACCATCCCCGTCAACTTATATAAGGAGGGGCAGGGCTCCCCAAAGAGGGACAAGCAAGAAACAATCTCTAGGGCTAGACACAACTAGAGGAGAGCCGGTTTACGGCGACTCCCTCGTGATGATAATGAGATCTAGCCTCAAACAACATGTAGGGTTTTTACCGTATGATGTTTCCCGGGGCCCGAAGCTGTCTAAACCCTTGTCTTGTGTTGCGTCTCTCGATTCCGCTCAACCCCTCTCAAGCTACCACATAGATGCGTTGGCCTCGCGACTAAGTCCTCACACTAAGGACATCTGACGTGTTAATTCCACGACAGTTTGCTAGTGGCTGCAACAACCTATTTTTTAAAACTAGGCCACAATAACCATGGGCTAATATTTACTATAGTGACACTGCACCTACGGGCCGTAGAAACAGTGGGCCTTCTACGGGCCGTATAAACAGTGGGCCTTCCACGGGCCGTAGAAACAATGGACCTTCTACGGGCCGCAGAAACAATGGGCCTTCTACGGGCCGTATCATCAATGGGCCTTATACGGGCAGTATGATCGATTGGCCAAACATGGGCCAATAACAGGCCGCATTATGGCCATAAACGGGCTAGAGTTGGAATCATCCGTTCATGGGCCGTCCATAACGGGCCATCGTTAATAGGCCGTATTTCATGACGCTATGAAAACAGCCCAACATGCTAACGGACCACAAACGGGCCGACTGTAACCACGGGCTGAATTTGGCCCATAAGCAGAAAACGACAGTATCGGGCCGTAAGTAAATGAATGCTAGAAATGAGCCCAAGAAAAAATGGGCTCTGACAAGGCTGAAAGATAACATGGGCTGGAAACGGCCCAACGGAATAACGGGCCCTTAATGGGTATAAAGTGATACACTATTCATTACGGGTCAGTTTCACGACAGGCCGTTAATGGTTGTAAAGTAATACACTGTTCATTACGGGCCAGCTTCACCACGGGCCATTAATAGGCCAAGAGTTACATAGGGCCTCATATGGGCCGAAAGACGTCATGGGCCATACATGGGCCATAAGTGAAAACAGGCTGGAATCATATTGGGTGGCCCAGATGACGCTACTGGGCCTAATTCGGATAGGGCGTAACGGGCCTTGGGTTAGCGGGCTGTAAATGGGCTATATGCGAATAGGCCGTTAACAGGCTTTACATGGGCCGACACGCCACCTTTTGACCAAGTCAAATGGGCCGGCCTTTTCACGGGAATGGGCCTCTATTGGGCTGTGCCACGTGTCGATGTATCATAGGCGCCTTCTGTCCAATGAGTGGATGACATCTGTCCCAACGGTGAGCCGACACATGTTTCCTCCAGCCAATGATGATTTTACACATGGAAAATCCCCATTGGTCGGGGCTGTTAACGGGTTATCGGATCCAAAACCCGACCCGATAGTTTAACGGTGTTCCGTTACGGTGGATGCCACGTGTTGGTCACCCTTGACGAAAGCACTTCTGTGACGCGCGATTTATCGTCATGGAAGTGGACACTTCCGTGATGATAATTTTGGTAATGTCATGGAACACTTCTACGACACCACAGGTATGACTATCTTGATTCTGTCAATAAATTTGTCATGGATGTACATGCATGACAAAAAACGCGACCTACTATGACAAACACGTATCATCACAGAAGTGTATTTTTTTTTGTAGTGCATGTTGGTCCATCGGTATTTATGTCATTATAACATGGTAAAAGAGATTTGAGTCACAATAATGGTGTCCAGCACAAGACACCCCTCAAATAAAACTAAGCACCCTGAAATTGTTTGACAAAACTAAGCACCCAGAAATTCTTTGACAACTAAACTACTGGCTATATGATGTTGGCCATATATATTGTACGTATATAGTGTGAAGAAACGAGTGGTAGTACTATACCAACTAAGATATGAAATGTAAGAAATACTAGTATGTACATACTGAAGAGTTAACGTGACGAGAAGAAACATAACATAGTTATGCTGGGGGCTCAGCACAACACACCCCTCAAATAAAACTAAGCACACCTGAAATTAAACTAAGCAACTAATCCGGTAGAAACTGCATTAGAACCCCCATGAGCAACAACACTGCCACCTTACTCGGAGTCCTCATCCACATCCTCGACTTTGTCCTTGTCCCTCTTCTTCTTGTCTGTTACTTCTTTGCTTGAACCGCACACTTGGCTCTTGCTCTTCATCCAACCCATGTAGATATTGAAACAAAGGTAGCCATCCATTGCAGCGTAATGGATGTGGTCTATATCTAGTACATTCCACTCCCATGCATGATAATGAAATGTGTGCGGAGGTTTCTTCAGTTTACCGTACAAAGGATGAACCATGGCTCCTAACAGGGTCAACATTGAGGGTAGCAGCCCATTCTTCTGGAGGTCGAAGGGGTTGCCTACAACGAGGCCTATCTGACCCAGGACTGTTTTGTCGTCCGTAAAGTCTATAATAACGAATTTGACTGGGCCACCCTTGAGGAAGTTCTTAAATTCCTCGCACTCAATGTTTGCATGGCATATGTGGTAGACCAAGCATAAATCATGCGCGCAAACCTGGATCATGACGGGCATCATCTTCTCTTCCTCCTTTAGATTCTTCTCTTTGTCCAGGGTTGTGGTTTAGTCAACATCTAGCCCAGCGACCCACTCATCATTTGAGTTTTCGAACATGTGTCTGAAGCGAGTAAGGCATCCTTTCACCGTCGCGGAAGAACGGGTGTAGATGATGTCAAACTCATCGCCGGTGATGGTTCTAACCTTGTACTCACCGTTGATCATGGAGATTTGGGACGCCATGGATTTGGGAGGAGGGTTAGGATTAGTGGAACTTCTGTAATGTGAAAGGACAGGACGACTAGGAGCGAACTGCCGTAATGTTAAAGGACGTCCTGGACGAGTAGGATCGAACTGCCAGCGATTTTTTGATTGTAAAAATGCTGAGTGGGGCATGCGAACGACAGCGTAGTGGCTTCCCTGGTGGATAAATGGATTCATGCACATTACTATGGGGGCCCAATTAGATGTCATGTCTACTCGACACCCAATTAAATGCCTTTTGATGTCATGTCAAGCATCAGGAAAATTACAGGTGATACGAAGCTTTCCATTCTCCCATGATACGGGCTTCCGAGAGCCCTTGGATCTGGGATCGAATGGTTGCATGGCGTGATTCTAGACCTATGGGTGAATATTCTATCCTGGAGGGGTATTCTGCAAATTTTCAGCAACTTAGCATGCGACCGTTCGATCTCAGATCCAAGGGCTACCAGCAGCCCATATCATGGTTGCGCCTACCACGACCGTTGCCTCGCTCACACGATCGCGCCCTTGGAGATTTAACACGTTGCGTTAGGCTATCAGATGTTGGCATGTCATACATAGTCATCACTTAGTCACTCATACTACAACAAGGTTAGCTATAAGGTTGGTTATAAGAGTTTTTTTTACTTCTCTCTATCTCTTTCTTCGTAGTATTTATTGCATTTGCCAAGGAGTGACCTCTTCCAATGAAATGGTGCTTAGATGAGGTGCTAAGGGCATTAAATGGCTTAGCAATCAAGTCCCCGATGCATAGGGCTTAGTTTTTTGTTGCTAAGTTTGCTTCATTTAATTAGCTATAGACTCAAAATTGTCTTTTAACCTAGGTACACGCGCTTAGCACCGTTTCTTCCTTGGGTCACCAAACTAGTCTCTCTCTTCTTAATTAACTTGCTACATCAGACTTTATGTCTTTGTGGCAGGCTTAGCACCTGTAGGAGCAAGTAAGTACAATAGTGGGCTATAAGCCCGCTTTACATGGCTTTTTTGCATATGTGGAGGAAAGAGGCAAGGAAAAAGTGGAGGAGTGGGCTCTCATGCAAGAGCCAACCTCTACATGGTGGAGCATTGGGAGAGGCACCTATATGGAGGTGGTCAGGAATCGAGAGACTCACGCCGGTCGTAGTGCCACAGCTAAAATGATAATGGCAAGTCAAATCACGGGGCCCCACCTGTCCAGCAGTAACTCACTCTCAAATCACACAACCCTACGTTTGCAGCAGCCTACTCCCTCATCTTCTCACCTCTCTGTCGAACCGACAAGTTGGAACTGCCCCGCCTACCGCACAGGAAAAGCCTCGCCCTCGACTTTTAGATAGTACAGTATACTAATTTTGTATCCATGGATTACGCTAAGGAGCAAAGCCTCAAAAAAATGGCGGTACACATGTACGGAGTATACAGCACGCCCGTCGCGTTCGCGTCGCACCCCAGAGGGTCGGTCGGTCTGGCACGCGGCTCTCCGAATGGAATGCACATCATATTACGTTTGCACACACATGTGGGACCGCAATTGAGAACCGACAATAGGCACACTCCCCGGCCCCGCAAGTCGGGTGAGTTAATAGAAGAGAGAGACGAGCGATAGTACTAGAGAAGTGTTGTACATACGTTGGTGCCTGGACGATCCTTGCAAGACATGGAAGATCAGTTCGTCCATGCATGTGACCAGACTCCAATAGACACGCCTGGATTGGCTATCGTCTACATATCGTGCATGCTGTGTTGTATAGGGTTGTAGTTCTGGTGAGAAATCTAATCTTGTCATCTCGCAAAATTAGGTGTCATGTGCTTCGGATCATAGCAAGGGTTAAACAGTGACAATTGAGTAGGGCTAGTCATTGGGGGCACATGCACGAAGACTACTCGGCTGCCATCTAGGTCAAACCGACTATGTTAATTAGGACATCTATCGATGAACCCCTTTTCTATGAGTTCATCTTTAATTTGAGCTTTGATCCTCGTTTAGTTTGTCCGTCGGGATTCATGTTGTCTCCTTTGGGCAGTGAGCCTATGATATCTTGTCATGGGGCATTTTTCCGTGTTATATGTTATAATCTGGTGCTTCAGATCAAAATGACGATAACTGCGCCTCCGGGGCACGTGCATCAAGACTTCTCGACACTCATTGACGAGGTCAAGCCAGCTCCGGTAGACAAAAGAAAACTAGTACTCCAATATATAGGCAGGAGCCTCCGCGCTTGCTTGCTAGTGTTACTCTCTTCGCACTGTCTCGTCCTCTCCAGATCTAAACATGACAGCAGTGGCCACACAATCTCTCTCTGCTCACTGCTGGTCACAGATCCAGCCAGATCCTCTCCGCCAGGGAAGGTGAGAAGGTGCAATGTTCATGCGTCCGTCCTCGGCGATGGAAATTACCCACTACCGGCGTGTCCCGATCAGCATGCCTTGCCGTTCTTTCCCAAGCACCGCTGGCGAGGGAGAGCTCCCAACCCTTCTTCCTCGCTGCCGTAGTGTGGGCAGATCCGGCCTCCCGCCGCCCACCTAATGACATCCCGGCGACCCTCAGGTATAACTTCCTTCGAAACCGGCCTTGCTCTACTTCCCAAGCTCCCGACGTTGCTGCATCTGTATCTTTTACTCTTTCTCAGGCCCCCTCGTAGATAGGATCAATCGGCTGTTCGAAAACCACCTAAACTTTTACTGTTAAGAGGTAAAACTAGTTCATGCACTCGAATCTAGTACTACTTGGTTCAAACAAGGAAGAAAGGGGGTGGGGGTGGGGGAAGATTTGTTACCTGAATATAGGACTTGGTCGAAAGAGGAAATAATGGGGGCGAAAAGTAGCAGAGACTGTCTATCCAACTGGTCTCTAGGTCTAATAGGGAAATAAAGGGAAACGCAGTACAAACTCAATATAAACCCCATCTATTGGTTGAAAAAGGAAAGAAGTGGGGACTGGGGGACAAGTCTATAGAGTAAGTCCAACACTAGATTTGCTAGCCTCACACGGTATAAGTTGGCTATAGCGAACAAAAATGGGACCAACACACATATCCTGTTTTGATGTTTGTTTCCCCGAGCCACTCTTATGTAATTCCACTGGTAAAATGTAGTAGTCGCACTGTTAAAAGTAAGGACACATTTAACCAATGTTGTTTTCAATGTAATGCCTCCAGTAATATGAATCAATGGCACTTTTTTTCATGTCCTGCTAAATTTTTCCCATTAAGATAAGTTGCTTCTTTTTGTTAGAAATGCAACTATCCTAGTCCGCCTACTCTCCCGTGCACAAATACCGACTCTATAGCAGCTGTTAATGTAATGGTGCTGGTAAAATGAAACTATGGCACCATTAAAGTAATGTCGTATTTAGCGGTTGTCATAGTTAATCCTAATGCCCACACTAATATCTAGCAATCCTGCTGCTTTAGAAATTTCTACTATCCTTGTAGGATTGCCATTCAGATAAGGAACATGCTTGTTTTCATTTGATGCATGTTTCATCACTTGTTAGTCACCCCCCTTTCCACCTTTTTTGTGCAAACAGAGATATACATTTCACGCTTGATCTTAGTTGAACTGCACAAACGATATCCAAATTATAGTTGAGCATTCGAGGAGCTTCACAACCAACCTTGATGTTGCTCAATTTTAATGCAACTAATGAAGAAGAGGCTCTGTGGGTTTCGTTTTCTGATGGAAATGGAACCGAGGCTGGAGCCCTTTTCTTAAAGAAAAAAAAAGAAGCTGCTAGCTCATGGGACATTGCTTCAGTTTAGGTGAACTGCACAAAAAGGTCCCATGAATTGAATCATCCATGTTGGTGACTGGTGTCATCCCTTCTACGATGGCGTTGACTGCAGATATGGTTCCCATCACGAGGTATGTTCCTTTTTGGTCTGACCGTTTGCCAAGGATCCCGCATGTTGATCCTGCTCTTGTGCTACTGTTTTGGCACTGCCATGATAAAGTAGTAATGTTATTATTTTGCACCTTAATCTAGTGGCACTATTAATTTAAGGCAATGTTTTGGCACCGCTAGTGCCACTGTTTTTTATATATCAAAAGAGGGGGTTCCTCTTTGATTTCATTAAAGAAACCCAACCATAGAGACCCATTATCCGATAACATCTCAGTGTAAACGGGCAGTTATGCAACTACTAGTAGAACGGACTGAGTACTAGCAGGAGACATGTATGCCACAGAAGCTAGGTAGGTCGGGGGTTGCAGCACCAGCTCGACCAAGTTTGGATTACAACCCAAATGCTACCACGAAAACATCAGGGGGGAACATAGGGACTGAAAGAGCCAACTTCATCATCCAAGTCTAAGCACCCCCGGCATCCTTGCGACGCACGATACACCTTGTTTGCCACCTGCTTGACCCTAGTGTCACTGATAAAATGAAGTAATAATAGAGTTAAATAGAGCAAGTGTCCTCTCTATCATTTCATTTCCAATGTAGATAAAGAAAGTGCTTCTCTTTGTTAGTGTATGTTTCATCAACTAGTCCCATTGTTAATGTTTAAGCGTTTCTGCAAACAGGGGTGCTTAATTTATTTGATCTGCACAAAAATTGAGATTTGAATGTTTCAAGGCCCCTCCTTGTACTACCGATGTACACTGATGTTCATCACTGGCGAAAGGAGTATCAGGGAGACTTGGGACGATTTCCAGTATGAGGCGTACCATATGACGCGTCGCAGGGCCCATCTCGCCCTCACAACATGGCATGCTATGATACTATCGCAATATTTTCTTCTTTTTATTAGTGTATGTTTCATCAACTAGTGCCACTATAATGTAATCACGCTTTTTCATTATCTGTGCAAACAGGGATATTCAGCTGCATTTTGGTGGAACTGCACAAATGTACAGATGGAACCGACATATATGCAGAGTGCGAGGTGTGCCAAGTAAAAATTACCGACACCAACCATGCTCCATGCACGCATTGGCATCCACCACCACCAGTGGGATGTGTGGTGCTCTCTATGGATGGATCTTTCTCGGCAGCAAATCCTCTAACCAAATACTAGTAGCTTATATTGGCAGTTTCCTAGGGAGTACTCTTTTCTGAAAGAAGCATCAATCTATTTTTCTTTATTTGTACACATTGTCACAACTTTGACCCAAAGGTCCAGAGCTATTTTAAGGCAATTGGCGTAGTACTCGGAGACTGATTGTAAGCATGATTTTCATTAGCTGTCACACTGATTGTAAGCATGAGCAGATGGAAGATTAGGTTAGTGCAAAGCTTACTTTAAACCCTACCACCGCCGTTGAAATGAGGCGAGCGTCGAGGGAACCATGGAGAACAGTGGGGAAGCAACATCGCGCCATCCGGCCTCCTCTTATGATGGGAGAATGAATACTCATGTGGCTTCGACTGGCTCTGCACCCTCATGAACGGCACACTGTACTCAATCGATTCGTTATCCTCTGGGTGCTCGACCTTCGACCTATACGCCCACCACCTCCGCCTGACTTTCTCCTCGGGCGAATCTGTCTGCTCCATCGCCCAGAGGAGAGACTCGATGAACTCGAAGGACTGCGGCGTGACGGCCGCCGAGGAGTACATCACCGCCCTCATCGCTGCCATCTTACTCTTCCGCATACATTGCCACATGGCCCTTACTGTCTTCGAAATATCCCACTCATTGTCAAACCAAGTAAGGATCTCCTTCAACCTGCCTAACTTTGCCTAGTCACCGCCAGCGATCTGCCTTATTCACTGCTGCATCCTCTCCATAGATGTCCTTCTGAGTGGTCTGGTGCTAGCTTTGGAAGATGGGAGGAGAGACAGTGGTCTTGCAATAGAGAAGAGGGAGAGGCGAGATGGTGGTTTTGGAATGGAGATGATGGAGAGGAGAGGAGGTGGTTTTGCAATGGATAAAAGGGATAGGCGAGACGGTGGTTTTGGAATGGAGATGATGGAGAGGAGAGGAGGTGGTTTTGCAATGGAGAAGAGGGAAAGGAGCGTGCGGCAGCGATTTAGGATTGGACGAGAGGGCCGGCGTGCTGTGACTGGATCAAAATCAAAATCAATTTACCCTTCAATTAAGAAAGTGACCCCACATTAACTAGTCTACCTTTTATTCTGGGTCATAATTGACCATGATTTTCGCAAAATAAATATATTTTATATGTTGCAAAAATAATATAATTTGAAAGTACATTCAGATACGAACCAAACGATATAATTTTTGGTGACATGCATTCACATTTTGCTTGTCAAATACAATACGTGGTCATACTTTGACCCAAAATACGCAAAACAAAAAAAATACTTCCAAGACCAGCGCCGCTCTTCCGCTTTTCTCCTCTTAAACCACCGCCGGTTCTCTCCTGTTCCAATCTAAATCCAGTGCTACTCCTCTCATCCTCCATTTCAAAACGACCGCCCCTCCTCTCATGTTCCAATCGAAAACCAGCGTTGCTCCTCTACCGTTCTAATCCAAAACCAGCATTGCTCCTCTCCTCTTCCATTCAAAAACCACTGCCGGCGAGTGAAGGTGCTGTGGAGAAGTAGATCGATGGAGGAGTACAACCGATGCGTGAGGATCGTAGACAGCGACCCTGTGAAGCTAGCTACGATGTTGGATACACAATTTTGCGGTGACAGTGACATCCATGGCCAAATATCTACAACAGAGCGAAAAGGCGACAATACTCATGGAGGTAGTCACGCGGGAGTACATAGAGCTGCTCCTCTGGGCCATGGAGCAAACAGATTCACCGAATCCGATCGTGAGGGAGCGGTAGTGGGGGTATCAATCCCAGATGGAGCATCCACCAGAGATTGAAGGATTGAGCATCTGCAAGGTGCCGTTTGTGAGGGTGTCGTGCCAGAGGGAGCCGGTGGAGTACTCGTCGACCGAAGCCAACTGCAAGAGGAGAAAAGCAGTTGCCCCGACGATGCTTCCCCGCCATCCTCTCCCTCGCTATTCACATCGTCTGACAGGGTGGCTGTTTGCCGCCGAGGAATAGGAGGGGACTGCCCCCCAGCCCAATAGTCGGGCAGGTTGTGAATTGTCAGGAGGAGCTTAGGGTGGTCAGTATTTGCAGGTTGTGAATTGTGTTTTGTGTTGTGTATTTTGAATTTCAGATTTGCAGTATTGAGCATATGAAGTATTTTATGAATTCTAGATATCTATTTTTCACACTTAAATAAATGTAGTTTCATAGGAGTATAAAAGTGCAGACAATGTGATTCTCAGAGAAGAAACTGCAAGTTTCAGTTTCAGATAAGAAACTGCAAGTTCAATTTCAGATAAGAAACTGCAACTTTTAGAGGCAGAGCATTTATATTAGCATAGCCTTTTCAAACAGTGTTAACATCATGTTGGAAGTTTTATTCATGGTTGAAAATGGAACTACCAACTAGTTAACATCAAGCTGATCAACATTTTAGAGATATTTTCCCTGCATCAGGTGGAATCGAATCCGGGCGGAACAACTATCGGGTAGTGTCACTTGGCTACTAGGCTAGTTCAATACTTTCGTTACTAAGAAGGCACTTCCTCAGGTGGTCGGATCTCCTCCTGCGCCTTTGTGCGCTCGCCACGGCGCCGCTATCTGCCATTGTGAACATGCTAAACAAACAAGAGGAACCTAGAGAGGACAGTACGTGGAGAGGCGGACAGTCAGGACCCACCAGGTCTATGGCCGCACGCAAGCAAGTGCCTCATCGAAAAAATTCTTCGTCCTAATGCTATACTGACATTGGGGCCCATGGGTTTCTCAACATAGTTACATTTTTCAGGTGCTTCAACGTAAGTTACTATAGGAGATAAATTCACAACGAAGTCGGGGAGCTGGCAGGTATCATTTATTATCACTAGGGCAGCAAGTATCAGCTGGGTTTTGGGCTGCCCCGTCTAGGCTTTTTTTTAACATGCACAGCCCACGACATGCCGATTTGTATTTTCTTGAGGGCCGTCATGTATCAACCGGCCTATGGACCTCCCATCTGAGGTTTTATTTTTCCTGAAACATCGGCAGACCAATTTATGTATTTTTTTTGAAGAAAACGTAGAGGTCTGTTCTATTTTTCTATATAAGAATAGGAACGCCTGGTCCAACTTATGTTTCCCTTCTAGCTATATTATATATATTTCAATTATTTTATATGTTATTATATATTATTGTTATTGTCATCATATATTTAATAGATACTTACATATGTAAGAAAACAATATTCCACATCTTATTAACTTATAAAATTAATTTCTTAACAATAAAATCCTAGATTTTTTTGGCAACGAAAATCCTGGTGATTGTGTACAAAAGCTTGGTAAGATTTAAGGACCAATGTATTAATAAATCACTTATAATTTAAATATATTTATAACAAAATGCTCAGCCCCTGTTAATTTTTTGATAACATTGTTGCGCCCAACCCGACATTATAATTAGAATCAGCCCAGACAAATCCTGTATTTCGAGAAAGTGCAAATGGTCTGTAATTTTTTAGGAAAAAAATAAATGGGACGCATGGAAGCTACATTATTTGTTCACCCTGCCCAGCTAATGGACTGTAATTCTAAAAAAAGATCAAATTGACTGTAAATTCTACCCCGCAAAAAAAAGACTGTACATTTTGAAAAAATGGGTTCAATACGTGCCAAATTTTTGGAGGCTGAAATATGGGCCAATAGGTCGAAGCCAATGCAAGTCATTGTCAACTTAGTCAACAAATGATTCTCACATTGCTAGCCGTTGGATTTACAGCCAACGACCAGCATCCATCTTCAATCTCTCGTCTTCTTCCTCCAGCGCAGCCGAGACCACCTGCTCCCGCCTCCTGCTGCTAGCAGCTCTGCTTAGCACGCTTCGCTTTGAAGCGCTACTCCACCGTTGGTCAAGCCATCCCTCCACCCCTCCACACCTCCTGTTCTTCTCCACCGACTACCGAACCACACCGCACCAGAACCAGTTAACCCTCGTACACCTCTCCGTCTATGACTCTACTCCTGCTTCTTCGCATCTCCGGCTCATTGCTGTCCGGGGCCTCGCCGTCGTCCACCACCTAGGATGCGCTCGGCGCGGAGTAGTCAACGTGGTCAACGAACGACACAATCGGTAGTAGACTGTGCATGGAGAGGCTGACAGTTGGGTCCACGGTCGCACGCAAGGAAATGCCTCCTTATTATGCGCAAAATAATGATTTCTCCACCTAACAGCTGGTACCCACCGGAAAGGCCTCCGTATTTCGTGAAAAAAACGTTCCCCCTGCTGACAGGTCGGACCCACCAGCTATATCTTCACGCGCAAGGAAGTGCCTCCTTATTACGCACAAAAAAAATGAATACCCCTGCTAGCTGGGACCCTTCATAGGAGGCTGACTTGTGGGCCAATTAAGTTGACGGGGACGGAGGGCTTTGTCCACTTAGTCAATATGAACGATTCTAGCTCCAGTGACCGTATGATGTCCATCCAACAGCCTAGTGCTTCTTCAACCTCTGGTATTCTTGCTCCAGCCGCCCAAACCAGTGTCGGTCGTGCCGCGTGCTCCTGCCTCGCATGGCCGCTGTGATGCCGCAGAGGCCTCACCGCCCCCTACTACTCCCACTGCTGGCCAGGCCATCCCTCTACTCACCCACACCCCCTGTTATTCTGCGGCGACGGCAGCCTCACACGACAGCCGAACCAGTGGACCCTCGTACTCCTCTCCGCATGGGAATCCACTGCCGCGTCTTCCCCGGCTCCACGCCGTCCCCTTCCTAGGCCTCACCGTCGTCCACTGCCCTGGTGCTCTCGGCGCGGCATCGTCAACATGGTCAAGGAGCGACTTCCATCGGAAGAGTACTCTACATAGAGAGGCCGACTCCTGGGTCCACGGCAGCCGCAAGGAATTGGCTCTTTATTACGCGCAAAATAATTATTCATCCACCTGACAGCAGGGACCCACCGGATGGGCCACTGTATTTCGCGAAAAAAATGTTTCCCCCCTGACTGCTGGGACCCACCAGCTACATCTTCGCACGCAAGGAAGTGCGTCCATATTATGGGCAAAAAAATGATTCGCCCTCCTGACTGTTGGGACCCACCAGCTACATCTTCGCATGCAAGGAAGTGCCTGACAGTCGCGACCCACCTGGTCGAAGCGTACGTAGCGTTGTCATTCTGGTTGCGAACGTGTGCATACATACTGGTTGATGTAGACGCGCACGTGTCATAGTAGAGGCACGCACGTAGCATGTACACATACATACAACGGCAAGGGTTCAAGGAAGTAAATATGGCCACGTACGTACATACAGGCGGGGTCTCGAACGCCTACTTGCGCATATGTACGGCTAGGGCTCGTGTACATGGCTGGGTCAGAACGGAGAAACTGCATCGTCGTTGTGTTCATGGGGATCCAACCGGCTGGGTTGGAACGGAATGCGTCATCGTGTTCATCAGGAGGGATTGGACGGAAAAGCCGATGGAAACGAGGCCTGGCGTACCACAGAACGGAGGAAACAACCTTGTGTTCGACCGGCCATGGTTGAAACGGGATCCTGTTCATCCGGAGGGGTTTGGCATCGCAAAACAAAGGAAACGGACTTCTGTTGGACCTCCTATGGTTGAAACAGGGTCCTGTTGATCGCGAGTGGTGTGGCATACCACAAAACGGAGGAAACGGACTTGTGTTGGAGCACTACGGTCAAAATGGGGGTCCTGTTCATCAGGAGGGGTGTGGCGTACCGCAAAACGGGACTCACGGGATACTGTTCAGCTCCACCATCGACCTCCTCCATCCTCCACGAGCTTCTGTTCATCCACCATTGACCTCCTCCAGCCTCCACCTGCGACTGTTCATCCATGGGCTCCTGTTCATCGAGCCTCCACTGCGCGCTCCTCCAATGCCTACTGTTCAACCAGCCCTCTCCACGGGGTCCTGTTCAACCACCCCTCCACGGGCTACTGTTCATCCAGCCCTCCATTGGCTGCTGTTCAACCAACCCTCCACGGGGTCATCCTGTTCATCCAGCCCTCCACGGGGTCCTATTCATCCAGCCCCAACCGGCTCGATCGGGGTCCTGTTCATCCAGAGACAACACCACGGGGTCCTGTTCATCCACCTCCACCGGGAACTGTTCATCCAAATCCCCCCAACAACACTCACTATTCATCAAGGGAAGGAGGCAGCAGGGTTCCATCGGCTTCAGTTAGCAGCATTAGCGAAGGAATCACTCGGGTTCAGTACCATAGCTAGTGCAATCACTCGGTCTCAGTTAGAGCCCAACGCCTCGCTCAGGTTCAGTAAGAGCCCAACGCCTCGCACACACGCGTGCATGTGTACAAGACAAACAAGCATCGCTCGGCCCCCGACCACCCACCATAACCGGGAACTCCCCGAAATTTTCCTCGCCCTCGCTTCTACCATGGTTTTTTCCATCATGGACGACCCAAAGAATGTCATGCAACTGCGTCTCCGGCCCGCCCAGGACGAAAAGCCCATTTTCTGTCATGATTTTTTGTCATAGAAGTAGGAGCCCACCACATCTATGATGATACCGGGTTTTGTCACAATTATCGTCATAGAAGTGTCAGAAGTATGACAGAAAAAATTTGTTCGACTCTGGTAATCAAATTCAAATCCACCCAGTCGGCTCAAGAATGGACTCTAGTGAATATATATGGACCTTGTCAAGGTGACCCTAGAGTGGATTACACAAACTGGCTTCTACACCTAAATATTCCCACTGCTGAAGATTGGCTCCTAATTGGTGACTTTAAATATATCTGAAGCCCTTCTAATCGTATTAAACCAGGTGGTAACATTAACGACATGATAACATTCAATGATTTTATTCGATCACAAGGGCTCATCGAGCTTCCAATCAAAGGCAGAGCGTATACTTGGAGTAACATGCAGCACAAGCCCTTATTAGAACAACTAGATTGGTTTCTCACCTCCACCAATTGGACTCTGTCGTACCCAAACACCATGGTAAAACCCCTTGGTAAACCAGTTTCTGATCACATTCCTTGTGTAGTCACTATTGAAACATCTATACCAAAAAGCAACTTGTTTAGATTTGAGTCTTTCTGGGTGCAACATCCAGGGTTTATGGTGCTTGTTTATGAAATTTGGAATAGACCTATTAATTCACCAAATGCTGCCACTATCCTCTGCCAAAAATTCAAAATGCTAAGATATGAACTCAAGCACTGGAGTAAAAAGATTTCAAAACTTACCATTGCAATAGAAAACTCAAACTCCACACTGGCAGATCTTGATGCTCGAGAAAATAGAAGGGCTTTATCCATATCAGAGAGCAACTTTAGGAAAATCCTAAAAAAGCACATACTTCGGTTATTAAATTATCAGAAGCAGTATTGGAAGAAGAGATGCACCATTCGTTGGGTTCAATTTGGGGATGAGGATCCAAAATTTCTTAAAGCCCTCGCTTTTGAGAGATATAGAAGAAACTCCATAACCTCACTTCGGCTTGATAATGGTACAACTATGGAAGACCATGCTGGAAAAGAGGCCCATTTACCACACCTACAAAGACAGGCTTGGAACTTCTGGTGACTATCAGATGAAATTTGATCTTCCTAATATCATCAAGAGAAGAGATGATTTGGATCAACTTACTGCCCCTTTCTCCAAACAAGAAATCGACGATCTCATCAAAGAAATGCCCGCTGATAGAGCTGCTGGGCCGGATGGTTTCACGAGACATTTCATTAAATCTTGCTGGCACATCATCAAAGAGGATTTTTACAGGCTTTGTGACCAATTCCATGAAGGGACCTTAAACTTGAAAAGCATCGATGAGGGCTTCATCACATTAATACCTAAGGTTTCTTCACCTGAGACAGTTAATGATTTTCGACCTATCACTCTACTAAATTGCTGCCATCACCAAGCTCCTGGCTAACCGCCTCCAAAAGATCATTCTCAAACTTGTTCATCGAAACCAATATGGTTTCATTAAACGACGAACTATACAAGACTGCCTCGCTTGGGCCTTCGAATATATCCACCAATGCCAAGTCTCAAAGCAAAAAATTGTCCTACTCAAACTAGACTTTGCCAAAGCCTTTGATACCATTGAACATGGTGCTATGCTCGAGATTATGAGACATATGGGGTTCAATGATAAGTGGCTTTCTTGGATCAATTCTATATTCTCCTCTGTAAAATCTTCGGTGCTTCTCAATGGCGTCCCAGGCAGACAATTCATATGCAAAAGCGGTGTACGGCAAGGAGACCCCTTATCCCCCTCATCTCCGTCATTGCAGCTGACATCCTTCAAGCTGCCATTAATGACGTGTTCCGAAAAGGGAAGATCTGACTACCTTTTGATAGACAGCGTCAACATGACTACCCAGTTATCCAATACGCTGACGACACAATAATTATCATGTCAGCGTGTCCAGCCCAAGCACACCCAATGAAAGGAATCCTCAATGACTTTGCCACCTCCATTGGACTCAATATAAACTTTCATAAGTCGACCCTAATACTGATGAATTGTGAGGATGATCTTACAAATGAGCTTGCCAACATCTTCGAATGCAAGATTGGCAACATGCCATTTACTTACCTTGGCCTCCCCCCGGGAACTAATAAACCCTCCATCCAAGACCTAATGCCGCTGGTTTGCTCTGTTGAATGAAGATTGACTTCTACACTATCCATGATGTCATATGGAGCCAAATTATCACTGCTGAATATAATCATCAGCTCGCTTACCATTTTTGCCCTATGCATGCTGAAATTTCCACCAAAAATCTTGGAGCTACTGGATAAGATTCGTTGAAAATGTCTTTGGACAAAGAAAACTGAACAGGGTGAGAAATGCAACTCTTTGGCTGCATGGGATAGGATTTGTCACACAAAAGATAGTGGAGGCCTTGGGATCATCAATTTAAAGACTCAAAGTGATGCCCTCCTCCTCAAATACTTACACAAATTTTATAACCAGCATGACCTTCCTTGGGTTGACCTGATTTGGTCTACATATTACACAGACAAGATACCCCATGCTTCTGACCCCTGTGGGTCCTTCGGGTGGCGAGATGTCCTCAAATTAACTTCAATCTCGTGGCATTTCCAAAGTGGAGGTTAAACATGGAGATAACGTGCTCATGTGGAAAGATCTCTGGCTCGATGATACCCTAGCTGATTCACACCCAAGGGCTTTCTCCTTTGCCCGATGACTCTGTTCAAGATTTCCTAAGGCCAACTCCACCGCGTGACCCCAAACGGACGTCCGGATTGGGCCGAATCTGTCCCTTTGGGGCGCCGATGGGTACGCCCGTGTCCGGCTGTGTCCATTGGGTCGTGCGTGTGCCCACCGCGCGGCCGCACCCCAAATCGTGTACGGGGTGGACAGAATTAAAAATAATAATTAAATAACTAAAAAAGCAAATAAACACATTTAAAAAAAACATAAAACATATATATGGGTTGGCCACAAAACGGCCCAGTTTCAACGGCCACTTAAAAGGCTCAGATTCATAATTAACATAATAAGAAAATAAAAAAACTCCTCCCGCGCGCTCCTGCCGTGCCCGTCGGTGCCGTGCCCGTCGCCGTCTTCACTGGCCGCCGGTGTCGTCATCGTCGCTGACGAGGTCGACGTAGTCCGGCGGCGTCCAGAGGTGGGCCGGCGGTTCGTGGTGGACGGGGGCGGGCTGGACGGCCGGAGGTGCCTGCACCACCTCCTCACGCGGCGACGCCTCCCGCTCCGGAGTGGGGCACCAGTTCATGCCCAGGTCGGCGGCCATCTCCGGCGCAGTGCATGACCAGCCCCACCCCTGGCCTAGGAGCTTCTCGAACGCGGGCAGGTCCTCCTCCATCGGCTCCTCCGTGGCGGACGCCGTGACGGCCGCCAGCTGCAGCTCCGGGAAGGCGACGTCCCCGGCGGCAGAGAGGGCCATGGCCTCCTCCGGGCCGTCCCACTACCGCTCGTCGTGCGAGTTCATGGAGTCATCCATGACACGCTCAAGGAGACGGGCCTCCTCATCCGCTGTCATGCGAGGAGGGGGAGGGGGCGACGGAGACGGGGAAGGCGACGGCGTGGGCGTCAGGCCGCACACCCGCGTACGCCCGCGTGGCTCTGCACGTGGCCTCCGTGGCCCCGACACGGTGCCGGCGAAGTAGGACGCGCGCCGCACGTCGTGCTCGTCCTGGAGCCATGTGTCCCAGAGCGGCGAGTCGGGGGCGTACCTGTGGTCATAGTACAGGTCGTCGGGGACGAGGCGGCGGCGGCGGTTGATCTCATCGCACCGTGCACGGCCGGTCGCCGGCACTGGCGGGATGGGGACCCGGTCCGCGGAGAGGTGCCACCCGTTGGGGAGGTGGGCGTCGCTCCACGGGACCGGCGCCCTTGTCTCCCAGTACCTCCGGCACACGTCTGCGCAGATGTACTGCCGGTCGCGCTCGCCGGAGGGCCGAGGGGCAATGGTGAAGGGGGCCGGCGCGGGGGCTCGACGGGAGGAGTGCGGCGTAGACGCGGGGGCTCGACAGGAGGAGCGCGGTGGAGACGCGAGGGCTCGACGGGAGGAGCGCGGCGGAGACGCGGGCTCCTCCTTCTTCACGGAGCCGCGGCGGCGCCTCGAGGAGGAGCCCGCCTCACGGTCATGCTTGCCCTTGCCGTTCCAGAAGCCCATGGCGAGGCGGGCGGCCGGCGAGCTCGAGGAGGAGGCGGGCTAGGGTTTCTGCGCTGTCGGGGTTCGAGGAGGCCGCTGGGTGGCGTGGGGCAGTGTGGACGAGGACCCGTCCACGCTTCCCACTTAAAGAAGGACGGCGACCGCTCGACGTGCGGATGACAGGTGGGGCCGCCCGCTCGTGCGCATTGATGTGGGCGGGTGGGAGGTAGGTGGCCGCCTGCCACGCGGCCCCGAAGCGGACGAGGCGCGCGTCCGTTTGGTGTCTACCATGACCCAAACCCGGTGCAAGTTTGCGCTTGAAATGGGTCGGCCCGGACACAAAACGGACAGGATGGGTCCGGGCCGTCGCGCGCTGGGCCGCCTCCTTTGTCCCTTTTGCCCCAAACAGACAGGGCCGGACAGTATGGGGTCGCGCGGTGGATTTGGCCTAAGTGTCTCCTCTCTTGAAGAGGCGTTCCACCTACCCCTGTCCATACAAGCACATGCAGAGGTTCGAGACATCCAGGGTCTTGTGGCCCACATTGTATTAGACAATGGTCAGACCACAAGAGACACATGGTCTTATACCCGGGGGACCACTGAATATACTGCCCGAAGGTTTTATAAATTTTGCTTCCGAGATGTCAAAGCCCATAAAACATACCATTGGTTGTGGAAATCCAAAGTTATAGTCAAGATAAAAGTTCTTGCCTGGCTTCTTCTTTCTGATCGCCTCAATACAAGAGACATGATCAAAAGAAGACATTATAATGTGGGGGACGACCTAAGCTGCCTACTCTGCGGCCAAGCAGAAGAAGATGTTGACCACATGATCCTAAATTGTCCATTCAGCAAATATTGTTGGTCCAGACTGGGGATGAATCCTGAACAACATACCACGCGGCTCTCCTGGTTGGAAATGGCCAAGAAAAATTGGAACAAACCTATGTTCATGGAGGCCTTCCTACAAGCTTCTTGGAGTATCTAGAAGGAGAGGAATGACAAACTCTTTAGAAACATCAATCCCTCTTACAACTCTTGGCTAGTTAGATTTAGAACAGACTTTGGTTTACTACAATATAGGGTGAAAGAAAACATGAAGGACTTTATTTTCCTACCATTAGCTTCCCTACCATCTGACTAGTTTCTCTACTCCTAGTCTTACCACCCCAAGCCACAAAGTGGCCAGGGTTGTCCTCTGTATAGTCCATGTACAATGTAATGTTTGAAAGGTAATATATCACAATGGGAGCCTCTCCCACTGTCACAGGTTTAAAAAAATTCGTTCGGCCCAAAATGTCACGGATGTGTCTTTTTTTGTAGTGATAGGTTGCAAAGCCTTAGTCCACAGAGGCGTGAAATCTCAAGCCGTGAAGCCAATGAATCTCAAACCACGAAGATGCAGAATCTAAAGCCATGAAGCTGCCAAATCTCAAACTAGTAAGGCACGGGTAGAAGGCCGCATGGTGTCATGCTAGTCACAATGCATGCAAAAAGATATGGGTTGCGAGGCCTTGCCACCCCCGCGCCCGCCATTGCGAACCCAGGGAGGCACTACCCAGGAAGCTGCACGCTCGACCAGCCTGAAGACTTTTGAAGCCGGACTTATGAAGATAGGATCCGCTCATCACTGATACACTATCTAAAATTTCTAAAGCACCTATACTAGCTAGACTATGTAAACAAAATATCTACAATTTCTAAAGTACCTAAAACTTAAAACCATCAAAACTAGAATTTCAAAACTAAATCTTCCAAACTAGACATTATCAAAACTAGAGTGTTGAAACTAGAATATTGAAAATACAATATCAAAACTATACACTATTAAAGATATCAAAATAATAAACTATTAGAACTAGAATTTGAGAATACCAAAATTTCCAAAGTGCCTAAAATTTGATACTACCAAAATTTCTATACTAAACAAGCTAATAAAATTGGTAACTAACTAAACTAATCAGGTAAACTAATTAAACTACACTAACTAAAATAATTACTCCAAGAAATTTATTCTAACACCTAAAAACAAGAAAAGGCGGCACATCTCATCACGGAGTAGAGACAGCGGACGACGACTCATCGGTGGAGGCGGAAGGTGCGAGAGGAAGAGGTGGCGGGCGACATTGGTGGAGGCATGGCACGTCGAAGGCAGAAGCGGACGGCGTCGGAGGAGGCATGGGCCGGAGACGTTGATGGAGGCGGCGGTGTGGGCGAAGGAGATTTAGGCGACGACGGGGTTGAGATGAGACGTGTGTGAGAGACAGGGAGGAAGGGGGTTACAAGGTGACTTTGGGCCCGGCGGCCCATGTTACTTGCGGCGTGGGTAGGGCGGCCCCATGCCACTAGTAATTTTTAGATGTTTTATTTACGATAATTTTTTATTTAGTTTATTTTTCAAAAAAATTAGGCTTAATTTATGCTATTTTTATTTAGGTTTTATTTAGGTTAATATTTAATTCATGTTTTATATTTTATATGTTATTTAGGTTGTTTCTAAATTTAGATTATTTTTTATTTAGCTTACTTTTCATTTAGTTTCTTTTTTTACTTTCATTTAATTATTTTTTAGTTTACACAAAGGTTTAATTAATTAATTAATTTTTATTTAGGCTAATTTTAAATTTAGGTTTTATTAAGGTAATTTTTAGTTAATTGTTGTGTCAAGTAGGTGGGCCTCCCTGGATTCTAAGCCACTTCGTCGCTGATGTTGTAGGATTTGCCACTGAATCGAACAGACATGCTGGTGGAGCAAGATGATTCGCTCGAGACAACTGCTTGCATAGGCCACAATGGTGAGCTCGTGCCTGAGGCAACAGGGGTGGAGAGGAGCTCAACCAAGGTGCTAGAGAACCAATCTTTCGGCTCTCTTGGCTAACATCGGCTCGCGCACAGGGCATGTGCTAATTCAACAAGCTCCGGTGTTTCCATTACTAGCCACATAGCTAGGAGAGGAAGAACAAAAACTAAGAAGCGGTAGTGATGAGTTCAAATCATGTGAAGATTTTGATAGTAATTTTATGCCTACTGATATGTATCCATTGTATCTAATATTTTTGATTGTTACATGCTATTATAGTATCAACATTGGATTTTTTTGAAATATGTGTCGGGGAGGCTGATCCACGAACACCTATGGGACCGGCGGATCGGGCCCCTTTCGGTTCGGCGGGGGGCGGAGGTCGCACGAAGAGCGGATCGAGGCGAAGCACACGAGCGGTTTACCCAGCTTCGGAGCTCTCGGGAGAGATAATACTCCTACTGCTGCATGTCTGAGTGTATTGAGTTCTTTCTCGGGAGCGCTGAGTGCTACAGTACACACCAGCTGCTAACAAGACCGAGCGAGAGTGTCTTCCGGCTGCCGAACCCCTCTCCCACCCTTCGAACCCCCCTCTACGTTGCGGATGGGCCTCCTTTTATATGCTCAAGGGGTCACCGACAGGTGGCAACGTAGACAAGGGTAAAAATGGAAAAGGAGTTGCGGTTGGTACAACAACCTGTACAGTGTATCATACCTAACCCTGACGGCAGGGGACAAAGGCATTAAATGCCCGTCTACGTCGCCCAAACAGTGCAAAAAAGGACCGTCAGGGACGCCACCGCTTGCCACGATGGCAATCTTTTCAGCGTCGCTTGCCACCGCGCACCGCTGGCTGCACAGCCTCCTGCCACGCGCGCTTGGGAAGGCCTCAGGGCGACACATTGGTGGATGTGCTGGAGCGCAGGTGCAGAGTGGTAGCCTGCCGCGGCAAGCGCCTTGCCGCGGTCGTTGTCTTGTCGCGTCCGGAAGCTTGTCGCTCACCGTGCCTTGCCGGGACGCGTGGCGCGTCGCAGCAAGTTCCTTGCGTTGCCTTGGTTGGCCTTCCCGGCAAGCTCCTCTTGCCGGGGCCTTGCCTCCTTGGCTTGAATACTTTGTTCTTGAATGGCTTCAAAGGAACCACAGAGGACCTTGGCGGTCACCCGGCAAGCCTTGCCGCGGGGTGCTGCAACTGCCCGTGCACAAGTTCGGGATACTAGGGTAACCCTACTCTAGTACACCGACAGGAGCCCCCGGGCCTGGGCCACACATGGTGCCGAGCGCTGTTGGGCCAGGCCCAAAACAGGGCACGGGCACGCGCGGCATGGGTTACGCCGTATCTTACTCCGTATTCACCGTGCCCTCCCCGAACGGCACGCGTTGAATGCGGCGTCGTGGGAGAGATCGTGGGTGGTTTCTTTATTCGGAAAGACGGAACGCCCGCCCCCTCCCTCTTTATAAGCAGGGGAAACAGGGGCAGTTCGCCCATCTCGCCGGTAGCTACTCCAATCTCGGAAATCTCCGCC
>NC_041389.1:601327018-601354479 GCF_002162155.2 Triticum dicoccoides
CACCTCCGCCATGGCTCTGAAAGCCGACAAGGGGAAGGTCGTGAAGTCGGCCGAGGCGCAGCGGCCCGCGGCGCTGCGAAAGGAGCGGGCAATCTTCCCCCCTCAGCTCGGCGCGAAGGAGCTGAGGGAGTACTACTACCTCTTCTGGTCGACGGAGAAGCGAGCGCATCCGCGTACGAAGGTACTCCCAGCTGCCGCTTCAGAACTGGCTCCGAATGGATACCCTTTCTTCGCGTTGTTCTTCTACTGCGGGCTCTGCCCGCCCTTCTCTGAATTTTTCTGCGATATCATGAACACCTACGGGTTCCGCCTCCTTGACTCCACCCCCAATGCTGTTCTGACCATGGCAGTTTTCGCACATCTCTGCGAAAACTTTGTCGGAGTCTATCCCAACGTAGCTCTTTTCCGCCACTTCTTTATGCCCCGAGTAGAGAGAGGAGAACCCTTATCCGGCGGAATCGCCTGGATCTCGAGGACCGGCAAGAAGGAGGCTTATCTGGAGGGAGAGCTCCGCAGCAAGTGGTTGGAATGGAGAGCAGATTGGTGCTGGATTGTCGAGGAGAACCCGCAGCCATTTACCGCCCAGCGCCAAGCCCCAATAGCGCGCGGCAACGATTGGAGCAACGTGGCCCCGGAAGACGATAGGCTGAGGATTGCCGTCATCCGGATCCTACGCCTTAGGCTTGCCGGGCTCACCGTAGGCGCCATTGGCGCAGATTTTCTTCGCTGCCGCATCGCCCCCCTGCAGGAGAGGCGGAGACCCGCCTGGGAATTCCAGAATTCGGCGGATATCATGAGGCTGCGCCCGGGCCTCAACTTCAACTTCACTGTCTTGGAACTGGACGCGATGATCCTGAAGCTGTTCAAGCGTGATCCTCAACATCCCGAAGCGTTCATGTTGCCGAGGGGTGTCGTTCCGCTGTGCAACAACTCCTCACTCGACCGCATCCGTGCAATGATGTCGTTGTGCAATTCACATGGGATTGTCCCAACTTGGCAAGAGCCTGCAGATGACGTCGTGCAGGAGTTCTTCGACGGCTTGGTAGAAGTGGCGGTCCGCCCTGATGAACAAAAGAGCCTCACCCGCGACACCACCGATGCGGAGATGCAGCGCATCGCCACCAGGCTGGAAGAGGCGGCGGCAGCAGCTGCCGCGGGCGAGTTTGGATTCACCGTGGAGGAGGCAGAGGCAGAAGAGGCGGCAAGCCTTGCCGAGCGAGAGGAGCTTGCCGGTGAGGAAGAACTTGTCGGGCCTGAAGCTGAGTCGAGCGAGCCCGGCGAGGGAGAGCTTGTCGGGCTCGAACCTTCAGGCAGCTCGTCGCAAGCAGAGCCCCTAGCTCCACCAAGAAGGCGTCTCCGCAAGGCCGGGGACGTAGCGGAGCGGCAGACGAGTCAACAGCCGCCGTGCCGCGCGACACGCTCTATCGCGACAAGCAGTGTTGCCGCGGGAGCGCCTCACGCCGCTGCGGCAACTGGAGCGGGGTCTTCCCGGTCCACCGCTACTGCTCCTGCCAAGCGGACAAGGGAACCTACTCCTCCGCCTCGTCGCACCGGAGGCGAGCCGGACTTCGATCTCTCCGCGCTCAGCTCCGACGAGGAAGAAGAAGAGTAAGATTCTTTGCTGTACTTGTAGTTCTTCAATTTTGTTGCTTTGTCTTGTATCTGACTTGCTTCATTCTGAACCCATTCCTTTTCAGGACGCTGGCCCAGAGAGCAGCGAAGAGAGCCAAGGTCTTGGTGATTGTCATCGAGGAAGAACCCACTGCGACAGCCGGGGGTGTGTCCGAGACCACCTTGCCGGACCCGGCAACTATTCCCCAAAGCAGCCCCCAGCACAGCCCCCAGCGTAAGTATATGGTTTACTTCCTGCTGTTAGGCGCACATGGGTGCTTTTTCTGTGCTGATATCTGACTTTGGTTTGTGTAGGAGCAGAGCAGCTTCACTAGGAGTGCCCGGAAGACGCTCCCGAAATGCCATCCGCTTCAACTACACCGTCAAGGGAGAATTCCCCGGCAAGGGAGCGTTCTCCGGCAAGGGAGAATTCTCCGGCAAGGGACAGTTCTCCGGCAAGGGACAGCACCAGCGACCCTCCGGTGGTTGAGACCACGACTGCAGGTCCTAGTACAGGTAACCCTCTTGCTTGAAAACTTCCCTTTGGTTCTTCTTCTTCTGATTTTCTTTTTGGATATTGGCTTGATTCTTCTCCTTTTTCTGTTCGTCAGATCCATCTGCCACGGAGCCGATGGAAACCGAGGTCGCCGGCGAGGAGAATGCGCGCAGCAACACCGACGACACAGTTGCCACCGAAGGAGAAGCCGGCGCTGTTGATCCCGCCGGCGAAGAGGCTGCCGAAGCTGCCGCCGCAGAAGCTGGCGAGGGATCCGGCGATCGCACTGACGGCCCCGAGGCCGCAGGAGCGCCAGGCGCTACACCGACCACCGATTCCTCCGCCGCTGCTACAGCGCCAGGCTCCGAAGAGCCCCAGCCCGGCGCCTATCTGAAGGCCGGCGACGGCATCTTCATCAAGCTCCCCTGGGCATCAAGCTCCAGGGCGCCGGTCGAAGGAGAGATGTTGGATGGAGAAGTGCTCGCCTCCGCTGGGCTGACGCTGGTCGACGCGCCAAGCAGCAGCAGCGACGAGCCTGAGGAGGAGCGGCTGCTGCGGAAGCTGTTGTCGCTCTACCGCGCCCGACAAGCCAAGCTAGCATCCCAAGAAGCACTTGTCACGAAGGCGGGAGTGGACATCGAGAAGCGCGCGGAGGAGCTCCGGGGTTTCAGGCAGGAAGCTCTCCGGGCCCTGGCAGAGGAGCGGGAACAAGTCGACGAGGAGCGGAAAGCCTTCCTCCTCGAGAAGGCTGAAGTTGAAGAGCAACAGCAGCTTGTTCCCGAGAAGCTATCTGCGCAGGAAGGCGAGTTGGCGCAACGCAAGGTCAACCTTGACAGCCACGACGAGGAGCTTGCCGCGCGCGAGCAAACATTTGGCGGGGCTCTCAAGGAGGCAAAGGATGCTGCCGCAGCTGCCAAGGCCGCCAAGAAGGAGCTGGAGACGAAGGTGGCGCAGCTGGAGGCCGATCTCAAAGCGAGCGGCGAGGAGCTTGCTGCGCTCAAGCGTGAGCGCGAGAAGGACGCCGCCGCCCATGGCGAGCTGCAAGGTCGTCTCGCTGAGAGGAGCTAAGAACTTAGCGCCGCCAAGGACTCTAATGCAGATCTTGAGTTGAAGCTGGCTACTTTGACTCAGACACTGGACGGCGCCAAGGAGCGGGAGGTGGCCTTGTCGGAGAAGATCAAGGCCGACGAGGCGCTGCTGGCGAGTGCTACCGCTGCCCAGAACTCCTTCAGGGAGAATGTGGAGCACTGGACGGAGGGTCTCGTGGATGCTGCCGCAGCCATCGACAGGGAGCTGGCGCAGCTGGGGATGGAGGATTTTGGGTACTCCTCCGATGAGCACCTCCAACCCAGTGCCAAGCTCAGCTTGTTCTTCAAAGGCGTGGCGACGGCGCTCCAGCGACTCCGGGAGAAGATCCCGAAGCAGCTGGCCGACGAGTTGCGCAAGATCTGCGCGGGGGCTCTTCAAAAGGTGCTGGTGAAGGTGGCCTTCCGCAACCCAGGTCTCAACCTCACCAACGTCCTCAGGACCTTGCCGCCGGATGCTGATCTGGAAGCGCTCAAGACCCTTGTCGCACCCATTGTGGACAAGGTGAGCGGGATCAAGAGGGTTGAAGGCAATCGCGTAGATTAGGCCGCCCGTTTTCTCTTTTTCTTGTCGCTTCTGGTCATGTTATGAGAACAATCTGTTAGAGCTGCGACAAGCTATCTTGTAATATGACTCTATTTTGGGTGGCAATTGCTATGTTATTTCCTTTACTTGATTCCTTCCTTTGTATGTTTTTGCCCTACGCTTTTAGGGAACTTGTTGGCGCAGGCACCTTAGCCGCGAGCGTTGAGTGCAGGACGTCAGCAGCCTGCTGGCGGTGCCGCTACCGTCAAGAAACCTTGTCGCAACTAGTCGCAACTCACTTAAGTTGTTGAGCGGACTCGAAACAAAGTAAGGGCGCAACTAGCTACGAGTTGGTTCCTCCGCACACAGGTTTTCCATACAAAGCACGGTCGTTCGAGGAAGATAACTTAAAAATTAAAACTGATCGCTCAAACTTTGGCAACTTAGCTTTTCTGTCGTTTGCTTTCCGGTAAGGCGAAACTTCCTTCAACGACGCCTGGTCCACACCATTATCTTCTCCTTCCCCCCGGCAAACTTGTGGGCGAGGGAACCTTCCTTCCTTTGAGAAAGAGAAAGAAGAGAAAATAATGATATGGAGCCTTACGGCTTGTTATTGCTGACCGGGGGTAGGCGCTGCACAAAGTGTCAGATACATGCGTGCAAAAAGAAGTAGAAAGCATGAAATTGACAAGATGTGCAGAGCACATGAGCTTTACTTATGCATGGGATCTGCGCCCGGCTTTGTACAAAGGATTACATGCAACATCGGCAAGACTTGTACAAAAGGTGGTTGCCGAAACAGGTTCCGGCAACCGCGCCTTACGGGTAAAACTTACGAAGATGCTCAATGTTCCAGGAGTTGCTCACCGGAATGCCATCTTCGGTCTCAAGGCGGACAGCGCCAGGCCTAGTGACTCGTTTCACCCGGTAAGGGTCTTCCCACTTCGACGTCAACTTGTTGGGATTCTTGGCGGACTGAACGCGCCGAAGAACAAGGTCACCTTCCTCGAGGCTTCTGGCACTAACTTTGCGGCTATGGTAGCGGCGCAAAGCTTGCTGGTATCGAGCAGCTCGTACAGCAGCCTGAAGACGGTCCTCCTCAAGGAGCAGTGCGTCATCTTGTCGCAGCTGCTCTTGCTCAAGCTCATCATAAGCGAGCACTCGAGGTGACCCGTATACGAGTTCCGTGGGGAGGGCTGCCTCTGCTCCATAAACTAGAGCGAAAGGTGTCTGGCCAGTGGCTCGATTTGGTGTCGTCCTGATCGACCAAAGAACCACCGGCAGCTCCTCAATCCAGTTCTTTCCGCACTTGCGCAGCCTGTCGAAAGTCCTGGTCTTGAGCCCGCGCAACACTTCAGCATTTGCCCTCTCCGCTTGACCGTTGCTTCTCGGATCAGCAACAGAAGCGAAGCAGACCTTGGCGCCAAGATCTATGGGACCGGCGGATCGGGCCCCTTTCGGTTCGGCGGGGGGCGGAGGTCGCACAAAGAGCGGATCGAGGCGAAGCACACGAGCGGTTTACCCAGCTTCGAAGCTCTCCGGAGAGATAATACTCCTACTGCTGCATGTCTCAGTGTATTGAGTTCTTGCTCGGGAGCGCTGAGTGCTACAGTACACACCAGCTGCTAACAAGACCGAGCGTGAGTGTCTTCTGGCTTCCGAACCCCCCTCCCACCCTTCGAACCCCCCTCTACATTGCGCATGGGCCTCCTTTTATATGCTCAAGGGGTCACCGACAGGTGGCAACGTAGACAAGGGTAAAAATGGAAAAGGAGTTGCGGTTGGTACAACAACCTGTACAGTGTATCATACCTAACCCTGACGGCAGGGGACAAAGGCGTTAAATGCACATCTACATCGCCCAAACAGTGCAAAAAGGGACCGTCAGGGACGCCACCGCTCGCCACGATGGCAATCTTGTCAGCATCGCTTGCCACCGCGCACCGCTGGCTGCACAGCCTCCTGCCACGTGCGCCTGGGAATGCCTCAGGGCGACACGTTGGTGGATGTGCTGGAGCGCAGGTGCAGAGTGGTAGCCTGCCGCGGCAAGCGCCTTGCCGCGGTCGTTGTCTTGTCGCGTCCGGAAGCTTGTCGCTCACCGGGCCTTGCCGGGACGCGTGGCGCGTCGCGGCAAGTTCCTTGATTTGCCTTGGTTGGCCTTCCCGGCAAGCTCCTCTTGCCGGGGCCTTGTCTCCTTGGCTTGAACACTTTGTTCTTGAATGGCTTCAAAGGAACCACGGAGGACCTTGGCGGTCACCCGGCAAGCCTTGCCGCGGGGTGCTGCAACTGCCCGTGCACAAGTTCGAGATACTAGGGTACCCCTACTCTAGTACACCGACAATATGCAATTATATATCATTTTCTGTGACTAACCTATTCACCTAGTGCCAAGTGCCAGTTGCAGCTTTTTGCCTGTTTTTGGTTTTCCAGGAAATCAGTACCGAACGAAGTCCAAACCCCACGAAACCTTTTGATGATTTTTTTTTGGACAAGAGAGACCCTAGAAGCTTAGGCAGGAGACCAAAAGGCAAACGAGTAGATGGAAGGCGCCAGGGAGCGCCCTATGGGGGCATCCTAGTACCTTGTGGGTCCCTCGGTGCTCCGTCTAACCTTATTCCAGCTCTATAATTTCTCTAAAATCGAGAGACCAACTAAGAGCCACCCATAATACTTTTTCCGGTGCCACAAGTTTGTGTTCTTCCGTGATCCCATCCGGAGGCCTTTTCTGGTACTCTGTCGGAGGGGGAATCGGTCACAGAGGACCTCTACATTAACCCTGCTGCCCTTCTGATGATGCGTGAGTAGTTTACCATACCTATGGGTCCAGATCTATTAGCTAGATGGCTTCTTCTCTCTGTTTGATCTTCAATACAATGTTCTCCTCGATGGTCTTGGAGATCTATTCGATGTAATCTTGTTTTGTGCTGCATTTGTTGGGAGCCGATGAATTGTGGGTCTATGATTAGATTATTCATCAATATTATTTGAGTCTTCTCTGAACTCTTTTATGCATGATTATTATAGCTTTATATTTCTCTCCGATCTATCCGTTTGGTTTGGCCAACTAGGTTGATTTATCTCTCAGTGGGAGAGGTGCTTTGTAATGGGTTCGATCTTGTGGTGCTCAATCCTAGTTACACAAAGGGACATGACACATATTTGTATCATTTCCATTAAAGGGAAGATGATGGGGTTTATTTATATTGATTGGATTTACTTTGTCTACATCATGTCATCTTGCCTAAGGTGTTACTCCGTTTATTATGAACTTAATACTCTAGATGCATGATGGATAGTATCGATGGGTGGAGTAATAGTAGTAGATGTAGGCAGGTCTCAGACGTGATGCCTATATACACGATCATTGCCTTGATTATCGTCATAAATATGCGCTCTTCTATCAATTGTCCAGCAGTAATTTGTTTACCCACCATATGTTTTTTGTTCGAGAGAGAAGCTTCTAGTGAAAACTACAGCCCCCAGGTCTACCTTTATTATATATAAAATCCAAAAATACCTTAATGCATTGATTTATCATTATTTTATTTTGTGTTTTGTATTATCCATCTATCACTATCAGATTTGATGCTTGCAAATAACGCTAAGGGGATTGACAACCCCCTTGATTGCATTGGGTGCAAGTATTTGCTCTTTTGTGTGTAGGTGCTGTTAACGAGGTTTCGCGTGGTTCTCTTATTGGATTGATAACCTTGGTTCTTAACTGGGGAAAATATTTATCCCTGTTGTACTGCATCATCCTCTCCTCTTCGAACAAATCCCAATGCATCTCACTAGTAGCAGGAAGAATTTTGGGGCCGTTGAGGGAGAGACATCACCAAAACCTATCAAGTACCTTCGCATAAACTATCATCTACTTGCATTTACTTTCATTTGCCTTTTGCCTCTCGTTTTCATCTCCCCCATTTCTAAAACAGTTTTACAAAAAACACAAAAATATTTTCATTTGTTTGATTGATTGCTTGCTTGTTTGTCTCGTCACCATGTCGTATGAATTTTTGTGATAATCCTTACCATAAAAGGTTGACCGAGATCGAGCATGCAAATTTGAGCATGCAAATTCTTTACTGAAGAGGTTAAGGAACACCCTACCCTACTAGAGGCTATTGCTAAACAACTTGATGATGTCAGTAGAGAAGTTGCCAGCCTTCAATCTCAACTTGTTCTCACTGAAAATTTGGTAGGTAAAATCTCGAATAAAGAAAATACTTTTGTAAATAGGATGGCTGCTAAACCAGTGTCATTCCCACTCATTAGTAATGATGAAGATATTAAAATGATTGGTGTCTCTCCAATTGAATCTTTGTTTAGTAACAAAAAAATTAATGAAGGGACTAAAGATGAGTCAACTTTAGCTAAAAGGCGTCCCATTTTTTTGGAGCGCGACAATCTTAATGAAAATTTGGATAAAAGTGAGTTTGGGAGGCCAAAAATTTAACTACTAATGTGCCCACTACTTTGGATTTCAAGGATTTTGATTATGATAGTTGTTATTTGATTGAATGTATTTCCTTGTGTGCAATCTATGATAAATTCACCAAATGCTTAATAAAGTAAAGCTTTCACTAAACATATTGTAGAAGCTATCATGAAAGCTTTAGAAGAAAAGCTAGAATTAGAGGTTTCAATACCTAGGAAATTATATGATGAATGCGAACCTACTATTAAAATAAAGATTAAAAATTGTGAGTGCGATGCTTTATGTGATTTTGGTGCTAGCATTTCCACAATACCAAAATGTTTATGTGATGTGCTAGGCCTTCATGATCTGGATGAATGTTCCCTTGATTTGCACTTAGCGGATTCCACTATTAAGAAACCTTTGGGGAGAATAAATGATTTGCTTATTCTTGCAAATAGAAATTGTGTGCCCGTTGATTTCATTGTGCTTGATATTCATTGCAATCCATCTTATCCTATAATACTTGCTAGGCCTTTCCTACGAACCATAGGTGTTATTATTGATATGAAAGAAGGTAATATAATATTCCAATTTCCATTAAATAAAGGAATGGAACACTTCCCTAAAAAGAGAATCAATCCACCATATGAATCTATTTTGAGGGCCACCTATGGAATTAATTTAAGGATGACAACACTTGAAACTATGCATTGTTGGGAGACAGCCCAATAGTTATCTTTATTTTTACTTTTTGTTTTCTGTTTTTATGTGTGCGCACAATTATGGTACTGTTATGGTTGTGTGTTTGTGTTTAAATTAGTGTTTGTGCCAAGTAAAGCCTTCGGGATGATTTGGTTGATAGTAGCTTCGATTCTGTGAAAAAACAGAAACTTTTGTGTCCAGTAGAAGAATTGTTTAAATTCAATCAAACCTGATTAAATTCTATTTTGTTACATACGATTGATATAAAAATTGCCCACGTTTTCCTAATTTTCCAGAATTTTTGGAGTTACATATGTATCGCGTTTGTCCAGATGATTACAGACTGTTCTGTTTTTGATAGATTATGTTTTCGTTGCATTGTTTGCTTGTTTTAATGAATCTATGGATTGTATCGGGGGTATAAGTCAGGGTGAAGTTAGAATACAATAGGTATTTTGCAATAATAACATATGAATGGGTTTAAAACAGTACCCAAAGTTTATGATTGGCTTGTTATACTAACGGATCTCGCGAGTTTTCTGTTGAGTTTTGTGTGCTTTCAAGTTTTGAGTGAGATCGCGATGGATGAAGGAATAAGGAGTGGCAAGATCCTAAGCTTGGGGATGCCCAAAGAACCCCAAGGTAATATTTAAGGACACCCAAGACTCTAAGCTTGGGGATGCCCCGGATGGCATCCCCTCTTTCTTATACCAACCATCGGTAAATTACTTGAAGCTATATATTTATTCATCACTTGATATGAGTTTTTCTTGGAGTGTCGTGTATTATATGAGTCTTTGATTTGTTTGGTTTTTAATTTGCCACAATCATCTTTGCTAAACACACCATTTTGAGAGGGACACACATTTATTCGTGAATCCTTAGAATACTCTTTATGCTTCACTTATATCTTTTGAGCTAGGAAGTTGCTCTAGTGCTTCACTTATATATTTTACAACACGAAGGTCTTTATATGTTAAGGACATAGATATACTCTCATGCTTCACTTGTATTATTTTAACAGTTTGATAATAGTAATGGCAATATGCATGGGTTATAAAATTGGTCCTAATATGATAGGTATTCAAGAAGGATATAATAAAAACTTTCATGTAGATCACCAAATATGATAAGTTTGATTCCTTGCAATAGTTTTGAAATATAAAGATGGTACTATGTGGGAGGTACTAGTGAATGATTGTGGTTTAATAATAATATTAGTGTTAAGGTTTATGATTCTCGAAGCATGCACGTATAGTCTCTCATTATGCTAAGAAGTTGGAGCATGATTTATTATTGATTGTCTTCCTTATGAGTGCTGGTTGGGGACGAGTGATGGTCTTTTCCTACCAATCTATCCCCCTAGGGGCATGCATAGTAGTACCTTCGAGGTCTAATAAACATTCGTAATAAGTATGTGACTTCTTTATGACTAATGTGAGTCCATGGATTGTACACACTCACACCTTTCCGAAATTTGCTAGCCTCTACGGTACCGTGCATTGCCCTTTCTCACTTTGAGATGTGGTGCAAACTTCGCCGGTGCATCCAAACCCCCTGATATGATGCGCTCTATCACACATAAGCCTCCTTATACCTCAAAACAGCCACCATACCTACTAATGTGGCATTTCCATAGCCATTCCGAGATATATTGCCATGCGGCTTCCACCGTTCCGTTATTATGACACACATCATCATTGTCATATTGCTTTGCATGATCATATAGATGACTAAATATTTCTGACTCAGCCACCGTTCATCATTTTTTATACATGTTATGCTAGATCATTGCACATCCTGGTACACTGCCAGAGGCTTTCATATAGAGTCATATTGTGTTCTAGTATCGAGTTGTAATTTTGAGTTGTAAGTAAAAGTGTGATGATCGTTATTATTCATTATTAGAGAATTGTCCCAGTGAGAAAATAAAAAAAGAGGACACAAAGATCCCAAAAACAAGAGGCCAAAAATATCCCACCAAAAAAAGGAGAGAAAAAGAGAGAAGGGGCAATGTTACTATCTTTTTCCGCACTTGTGCTTCAAAGTAGCACCATGTTTTTGATACGCCTCCGACGTATCTATAATTTTTTTTATTGTTCCATGCTCTTATAGTATCAATATTGGATGTTTTATATGCAATTATATATCATTTTTTGGGACTAACCTATTAACTTAGTGCCAAGTTCCAGTTTTTGTTTTTTTTTCTCTTTTTGGTTTTCCAGGAAATCAGTACCAAATGAAGTCCAAATGCTACGAAACTTTTTGACGATTTTTTTCACAAGAGAGTGACCATAAGCTTTGGGAGGAGACCAGACGAGAAGTGAAGAGACGGTAAGGCACTTGGGCGCGCCTAAGTACATTGTTAGCCCCTCGTGGCACCGTCTCACCTAATTCCACCTCTATAAATTCTCTAAAATCGGGAAACCAACAGAGAGGGACAAGACACGTATTTGTATTGTTTCCATTAAGGATAAAATGATGGGTTTTACTCATATTGCTTGAGTTTACTTTGTCTACATCATGTAATCATGCTTAAGGTGTTATTCCGTTCTTTATGAACTTAATACTCTAGATGCATGCTGGATAGCGTTCAATGTGTGGAGTAATAGTAGTAGATGCAGGCAGGAGTCGGTCTACTTGTATCTGACGTGATGCATATATACATGATCATTGCCTTGAATATCATCATAACTATGCGCTTTTCTATCAATTGCCCAACAGTAATTTTTTTACCAAACGCATGCTTTTTGTTCAAGAGAGAAGCCTCTAGTGGAAACTATGGCCCCCGGGTCTACCTTTATCATATATTAAAATATAAAAATACCTTGCTGCAATTTATTTTCCATTCTTTTATTTTGTGTTTTTGTTGAATTGATCCTTGCAATTGACCACCGAGGGGATTGACAACCTCCTTGATCGCGTTTGTTGGAAGTATTTGTTCTTTTGTGTGTAGGTGTTGTTCACGAGGTCTTGTGTGGTTCTCCTACTGGATTGATAATCGTGGTTCTTAACTGAGGGAAATACTTATCTCTACTGTACTGCATCATCCTCTCCTCTTCGAGGAAACCCCAACACAGCTCACAAGTATAAGTTTTTCATTTAGAGAGTCTCCTATGTAGTAACTTTCATATACTAGTGGGAATTTTTCATTCTAGAACTTGGCTTGTATATTACGATGATGGGCTTCCTCAAATGCCCGAGGTCTTCTAGAGCAAGCAAGTTGATGCACACCCACTTATTTTTTATTTTGCGCTTTCATACACTTATAGCTCTTAGTACATCCGTTGTATGGCAATCCCTACTCATTGCATTGACATCAATTGATGGGCATCTCCATAGCCTGTTGATAAGTCTCGTCGATATGAGACTTTCTCCTTTCTTCTCCATATTGATCTCTACCATAGTACTCTATTCTACCCATAGTGTTATATCAATGGCTTGCGCTCATGTTTTGTGTGGGGGTTGAAAAAGCTGAAGCGCGTTAAAAACTATTAACCAATTGCTCGGCTTGTCATAGGGGTTGTGCATGATAAATACTTTGTGTTAAGAAGATGGAACATGACAAGGTTGTATGATTTTGTAGGGATAGTGTTCTTTACCATTTTTATTTTGAAAGGCATGATTGTTTGTTGGTATACCTGAGTATTGATTTCTTTATGTCAAATTATAGACTATTTCTTTGAATCATTTGGATCTAAATATTCATACCATAAAAGAAATGTTACATGATGAACATGTTAGGTAGCATTCCACATCAAAAATTCTGTTGGTATCATTTACCAACTCGAGGACGAGCATGAATTAAGCTTGGGGATGCTTGATATGTCTCCAACGTATCTATCATTTTTTATTGTTCCATGCTATTATAGTATCAATATTGGATGTTTTATATGCAACTATATATCATTTTCTGGGCCTAACCTATTAACCCAGTGCCAAGTGCCAGTTTTTGGTTTTTGCTAGTTTTTGGTTTTCCAGGAAATCGGTCCCGAACGAAGTCCAAATGCCACGAAACTTTTTGACAATTTTTTTGGACAAGAGAGACCCTAGAAGCTTCGGGAGGGGACCAGAAGTCAAATGAGTAGACGGCAAGGCACTAAGGCATGCCTTGGGGGTGCCCTAGTACCTTGCGGGTCCCCCAGGGCTCCATCTGACCTAATTCCAGCTTTATAAATTCTCTGAAATCAAGAAACCAATAGAGGGTCACCTAAAATACTATTTCTACTACTGCAAGTCTTTGTTCTTCCGCGATCCCATCTGGAGGCCTTTTCCGGTACTCTGCCGGAGGGGGAATAGGTCATGGAGGGCCTCTACATCAACCTTGCTTCCCTTTCGATGATGTGTGAGTAGTTTACCATGGACCTAGGGTGCATCGCTAATATCTAGATGACTTCTTTTGTCTCTTTGATCTTCAATACAATGTTCTCCTTGATGTTCTTGGAGATCAATTCTATGTAATCTTATTTTGCGGTGCGTATGTTGGGATCTAATCAATTGTGGGTTTATTATCAGATTATTCATGAATGTTATTTTAGTCTTCTGTGAACTATTTTATGCATCATTATTATAGCTTTGTATTACTATCTGATCTATCCGTTTAGTTTGGCCAACTAGATTGATTTATCTTGCAATGGGAGAGGTGCTTTGTAATGGGTTTGATCTTGCGGTGGTCAATCCCAGTGACAGAAAGGGATATGACACGTATTTTTATCACTTCAACAAAAGGGGAGAACGATGGGGTTTATTCGTATTGATTGTATTTACTTTGTCTACATCATGTCATCTTGCTTAAGGCATTACTCCGTTTCTTATGAACTTAATACTCTAGATGCTTTTTGGATAGCAGTTGATGGGTGGAGTAATAGTAGTAGATGCAGGCAGGAGTCGGTCTACTTGTCTCGGACATGATGCCTATATACATGATCATTGCCTTGAATATCCTCATAACTATGCCCTTTTATATCAATTGCCCAACAGTAATTTGTTTACCCATCGTATGCTTTTTGTTCGAGAGAGAAGCCTCTGGTGAGAACTATGGCCCCCGGGTATACCTTTATCATATATAAAATCCAAAAATACCTTTATGCAATTTATTTACCGTTACTCTTATGTGTTTTATATTACCCATCTATCACTATGGATTTGATCATTGCAAATAACCTCTAAGGGGTTTGACAACCACCTTGATTGCGTTGAGTGCAAGTATTTTCTCTTTTGTGTGTAGGTGATGTTAACGAGGTTTTGCGTGGTTCTCCTACTCGATTGATAACCTTGCTTCTTAACTGAGGCAAATACTTATCTCTATTGTACTGCATCATCCTCTCCTCTTCGAAGAAATCCCAACGCAGCTCACAATTAGCGCCTACACAGTAGGCTTTTGGAGCAAATACCATTTCATGGAAGGAATCTCAGGAAATGGTAGTGAAATCATGTACTTAATGTGATAATCATCAACCATAAAAATATGGAGCAAAGCAGCCAAAGGAGGATTCACCATGGTGCTTTCAAAGCCAAAGATGATGTTCCATACGACCGCGCCCGCTCGTATGAGCGGTTGTATGAGGTGCTAGAACCACCGCCTCGCCCATTACTTTCACCCTGTGAAATTGGATTGAGGATCAGACAAATTGAGAGACGAGAATTCATCCATAAGGCAGAACCCTAGCCTTCAGAGATCATTCGGAGGAGGGATTGGCAAGGAGGAGATCGCCATCTTCACCACCAAGCACAAGCGGGCTACAATATCATCACCATTGTCATCGTCATCCACATCCATCTCATTATAACATCTTGAACCCTGGTGGATTGTCTTGTGTGCCACTTGTGTGATTCATTCATGTTTACCATCACCATCATCATGATGTTTGTTCTCTTCATGTGTGAGTAGACCCCAACTTCTCGGGGATATGAATGTACCCTGGTATTGATGTTGGCTTGAACTACGTCGGTATTTCCCCAAAGAGGAAGGGAAGATGCAGCACATCAATGGTAGGTATTTCCCTCAGTGATGAGAGCAAGATTATCAAACCAGTAGGAGAACCACGCAACATTATGTAAATTGTACCTGCACACAAAGAACAAATACTTGCAACTCGATGTGTTAAAGGGGTTGTCAATCCCTTTTGGGTAACGGTGCTGAAAATTGTCAAGTTGACGAGATAAAATTCTGCAAGGTATTTTTGGATTTTTGATAATATAGATCTGAAAATAAAAGCAAATAAAAATAGATCTTGAAGGAAAATATGATAAACAAGAGACCTGGGGGCCGTAGATTTCACTAGTGGATTCTCTCGAGAAAAATAGCACACGGTGGGTAAACAAATTACTGTTGGGCAATTGATAGAACTTCAAATAGTTATGACGATATTCAGGCAATGATCATTATATAGGCATCACGTCCAAGATTAGCAGATCGATTCTTGCCTGCATCTACTACTATTACTCCGCACATCGACCACTATCCAACATGCATCTACTGTATTAAGTTCATGGAAAAATGGAGTGATGCAATAAGAACAATGATATGATGTAGACAAGATCTATTCATGTAGGAATTAGACCCCATCTTTTTATCCTTAATGGCAACGATACATTGCTACTTCTTGAGCTTGCGTTGGTTTTTCCCTTGAAGAGGAAAGGGTGATGCAGCAAAGTAGAGATAAGTATTTCCCTCACTTAGAGAACCAAGGTATCAATTCAGTAGGAGACAATGCACAAATCACCAATACCTGCACAAACTATCAAACAACTTGCACCTAACGTGATAAAGGGGTTGTCAATCCCTTCACATTCACTTGCAAAAGTGAGATCTAATAGAGATAGATGAAACTAAACAAAAGGTAAAGTAAATATTTTTGGTATTTTTGGTTTATATATAGGAAATTAAAAGATTGCAAAATAGTAGATCGGAAACTTATATGATGGAAAATGCACCTGGGGGCCATAGGTTTCACTAGAGGCTTCTCTCAAGATAGCAAATAATACAGTGGGTGAACAAATTACTGCCGCGCAACTGATAGAAAAGCGCAAAGTTATGACAACATATAAGGCAATGATTATGAAATATAGGCATCACGTCCGTGTCAAGTAGGCTGACTCATGCTTGCATCTACTACTATTACTCCACACATCGACCGACTCATGCCTGCATCTAGAGTATTAAGTTCATGAAGAACAGAGTAACGCATTAAGTAAGATGACATGATGTAGAGGAATAAACTCAAGCAATATGATGTAAACCCCATCTATTTATCCTCGATGACAACAATACGTTACATGCCTTGCTGCCCCTACTGTCACTAGAAAAGGACACCGCAAGATTGAACCCAAAGCTAAGCACTTCTCCCATTGCAAGAAATACCAATCTAGTTGGCCAAACTAAATCGCTAGTTCGAATAGAATTACAAAGATATCTAATCATGCATATAAGAATTTAGAGAAGATTCAAATAGTATTCATAGATAAGCTGATCATAAATCGACAATTCATCGGATCTCGACAAACACACCACAAAAGAAGATTACATTAGATAGATCTCCAAGAACATCAAGGAGAACATGGTATTGAGAATCAAAGAGAGAGAAGAAGCCATCTAACTACCAGCTATGACCCGTAGGTCTGAGGTAAACTACTCACGCTTCATCAGAAGGACAATAGAGTTGATGTGGAAGCCCTCCGTGGTCGATTCCCCCTCCGGTGGGATGCCGAAAAAGGCCCCTAGATGGGATCTCATGGGTACAGAAGGTTTTGGTGGTGGAAAAGTGTTTTCGTGGATGCTTCTGGTGGCTTGGGATATATGTGAATATATAGGACGAAGAATTAGGTCAGGGGTGTTGGAGTAGGCCACAAGGCAGGGGGAGCGCACTAACCCCCAGGCGCGCCCTTGTGGCTTGTAGTCTACTCCAAGGTCTACTGACTTGGAGTCCAAGTCCAACATGTGCCTTCTGGTCCAAGAAAAATCACCGCGAAGGTTTTATTCCGTTTGGACTCTGTTTGGTATTCCTTTTCTGCAAAACTCAAAAACAAGGAAAAAACCAAAACTGGCACTGGGGTCTTAGTTAATAGGTTAGTCCCAAAAATAATATAAAATAGAATATTAATGCATATAAAACATCCAAAACAGATAATATAATAGCATGGAACAATCAAAAATTATAGATACGTTGGAGACGTATCAAGCATCCCCAAGCTTAATTCCTGCTCGTCCTCGAGTAGGTAAATGATAAAAACAGAATTTTTGATGTGGAATGCTACTAACATATTTATCCATGTAATTTTTCTTTATTATGGCATGAATGTTTAGATACATAAGAATCAAAAAAAAGTTTAATATTGACATAAAAAGAATAATACTTCAAGCATACTAACAAAGCAATTATATCTTCTCAAAATAACATGGCCAAAACAAGCTATCCCTAAAAAATCATATAGTCTGGATATGCTCCATCTTCATCACACAAAATATTCAAATCATGCAAAACACCGATGACAAGCCAAGCAACTGTTGCATACTTTTGGTGTTCTCAAACCTTTTCAACTTTCACGCAATACATGAGCGTGAGCCATGGACATAGAACTATAGGTGGAATAGAATATGGTGGTTGTTGAGAAGACAAAAGGAGCGAGATAGTCTCACATCAACTAGGCGTATTAACGGGCTATGGAGATGCCCATTAGTAGATATCAATGTGAGTGAGTAGGGATTGCCATGCAACGGATGCACTAGAGCTATAAGTTTATGGAAGCTCAAAAAGAAAAACTAAGTGGGTGTGCATCCAACTTGCTTGCTCATGAAGACCTATGGTGATTTGAGGAAGCCCATTGTTGGAATATACAAGCCAAGTTCTATAATGAAAAACTCCTACTAGTATATGAAATTGACAAAATAGGAGACTCTCTATCATGAAGGTCATGGTGCTACTTTGAAGCACAAGTGTGGAAAATGGATAGTAACATTGCCCCTTCTCTCTTTTTCTCTCATTTTTTTGTTTGGCTTCTTTGGCCTCCCTTTTTTGACAATGCTCTAATAATGATGATCATCCCACTTCTATTTACTTACAACTCATTAATTATAACTCGATAGTTAGAAAAAAATATGACTCTTTATGAATGCCTCCGGCGGTTTACCGGGATGTGCAATGACTCAAGAGTGACATGAATGAAAGAATTATGAAAGGTGGCTTTGCCACAAATACGATATCAACTACATGATCATGCAAAGCCATATGACAATGATGTAGCACGTCATAATAAATGGAACGGTGGAAAGTTGCATGGCAATATATCTTGGAATGGCTATGGAAATGCCATAATAGGTAGGTATGGTGGCTGTTTTGAGGAAGGTATATGCTGGGTGTATGGTACCGGTGAAAGTTACGCGACACTAGAGAGGCTAGTAATGGTGGAAGGGTGAGAGTGTGTATAATCCATGGACTCAACATTAGTCATAAAGAACTCACATACTTATTGCAAAAATCTATTAGTCATCGAAACAAATTACTACGCGCATGATCCTAGGGGGATAGATTGGTAGGAAAAGACCATCGCTCGTCCCCGACCTCCACTCATAAGGAAGACAATCAATAAATACCTCATGCTCCAACTTCCTTACATAAGGTTTCACCATATGTGAATGCTACGGGAATCACAAACCTCAACACAAGTATTTCTTCAATTCACAGTTTCTCACTAGCATGACTCTAATATCACCATCTTTATATCTCAAAACAATCATAAGGAATCAAACTTCTCATAGTAATACATGCACTTTATATGAAAGTATTTATTATATCCCTCTTGTATGCGTATCATACTAGGACTAAGTTTATAACCATTTCTATAAAATAAAACCACCTCCATGCTCTAAAAATATATAAGTGAAGCACTAGAGGAAAATTGCCTAGCTCAAAAGATATAGGTGAAGCACATAGAGTATTCTAATAAATCATGATTCATGCATGTCCCTCTCAAAAGGTGTGTACAGCAAGGATGATTGTGGCAAACTAAAAATCAATTACTAAAATCATACAAGACACTCCATGCAAAACACATATCATGTGGTGAATAAAAATATAGCCTTAAGTAAAGTTACCGATAGACGAAGACAAAAGAGGGGATGCCTTCCGGAGCATCCCCAAGCTTAGGCTCTTGGTTGCCTTTGAATATTACCTTGGGGTGACTTGGGAATACCCAAGCTTAGGCCCTTGCCACTCCTTATTCCATAGTCCATAAAATCCTTACCCAAACCTTGAAAACTTCACAACACAAAACTCAACAGAAAATCTTATGAGATCTGTTAGTATAAGAAAATAAATCACCACTTTTGGTACTGTTGTGAACTCATTCTTTATTTATATTGGTGTAATATCTACTGTATTCCAACTTTTCCATGGTTCATACCCCCGATACTACCCATAGATTCATCAAGATAAGCAAACAACCCATAGAAAACAGAATCTGTCAAAAACAGAACAATTTGTAGCAATCTGGAAACTTCGAATACTTCTATAACACCAAAAATTCTGAAAAATTAGGACAACCTGGGAAATTTGTGTACCAATCATGTGAAAAAATAAGAAGATCAAAATCATGCTTCTGTGAATTATGAAAATTATTTTCCTTGGCTCAAAACTCTCTATTTTTCAGCAAGATCAAAACAACTATCACCATAAGCAATCCCAAAGGTCTTACTTGGCACAAACAATAAATAAAACACAAAAACACATCTAACCAGAGGCTAGATAAATAATTCAAACAAAACAGGAGCAAAAATCAAAAATAAAATAAAATTGGGTTTCCTCCCAATAAGCGCTATTATTTAACGCCCTTAGCTAGGCATAGAAACACAAAAAGATCTAGGTATTGTCATCTTTGGTATGCAATCCATAAGTAGCTCTCATAATAGATTCATATGGCAAATTAATTTTATTTCTAGGAAAGTGTTCCATGCCCTTCCTTAACAGAAATTGAAATCTATTGTTTCCTTCTTTCATATCAATAATTGCACCAATCGTTCTAAGGAAAGGTTTACCAAGAACAATAGGACATGTAGGATTGCAATCTATATCAAGAACAATGAAATATACGGACACATCATTCCTATTTGCAACAATAAGAATATCATCAATCCTTCCCATAGGTTTCCTACTAGTGGAATCCGCAAGATGCAAATTTAAAGAACAATCACCAAATTCACGGAAACCTAACACATCACATAAAATTTTGGAATCTGGAAATGCTAGGACCCAAATCACACAAAGCATGGCACTCATAATATTTAATATTAATCTTAATAGTAGGTTCCCACTCATAATAAAGGTTTCTAAGGATATAAACTTCCAACTTAAGCTTTTCTTCAAAAGATTTCATCATAGCATCAACAATGTGTTTAGTAAAAGCTTTGTTTTGATTATAAGCATGAGGAGAATTCAACATGGATTGTAACAAGGAAATACAATCTATTAAAGAACAATTATCATAATCAAATTCCTTGAAATCCAAAAGAATGGGTTCATTACTACTTAAAGTTTTGACCTTTCCAATCCCACTTTTATCAATTTTTGCATCAAGATCAAAAAACTCCAAATCATTGGGATGCCTTTTAACTAAAGTTGACTCATCTCCAGCCCCATCTTTATCAACATTTATATTGGAAAACAAAGATTTAATACGAGTCACATCAATCACTTTAAGATCTTCATCATTGTTTAAAGATTCCGGTTTAGTGGCCATCATATTTACAAAGGTGTCTTGTTTATCAGAAATTTGGCCTACTAAATTTTCAAGATGAGCAAACTGAGATTTCAGACAGTAAAATTCCTTAGACATATCATCGAGCTCTTTATTCATGTACTCCATAAAACTTTTCTGCTCCTTAAGCTCGTTTCTAAAGAAACTATTATGCTCAAATTGTAGAGACATGAAGCTACTAACATTATTTTCAATTTCTTCCGTTCTCTGTTCTTTGGTTGAGCCATAAAGACATGCAAGCACACAAACTCAAGAGCACACAGAAAGCAAATGAAGAAGATGAGCGGAAGAAGGGCGAAGAAAAGGGCAAATCTTTTCAAAAATCGTTTTAGAAGTGGGGGAGAGGAAAACGAGAGGTAAATGGTGAATAATGTAATGCAAGAGATGAGAGTTTTATTATGGGTACTTGGTATGTCTTAACTTGGTGTAGATCTTCCCGGCAATAGCGCCAGAAATTCTTCCTGCTACTTCTTGAGCTTGCGTTGGATTTTCCCTTGAAGAGGAAAGGGTGATGTAGCAAAGTAGAGATAAGTATTTCCCTCAGTTAGAGAACCAAGGTATCAATCCAGTAGGAGACAACGCACAAATCGCCAATACCTGCACAAACAATCAAACAACTTGCACCCAACGTGATAAAGGGGTTGTCAGTCCCTTCATGGTCACTTGCAAAACTGAGATCTAATAGAGATAGATGAAACTAAACAAAAGGTAAAGTAAATATTTTTGGTATTTTTGGTTTACAGATCGGAAAGTAAAAGATTGCTAAATAGTAGATCGGAAACTTATTTGATGGAAAATAGATCCGGGGGCCATAGGTTTCACTAGAGGCTTCTCTCAAGATAGCAAATAATACGGTGGGTGAACAAATTACTGTCGCACAATTGATAGAAAAGCACAAAGTTATGACGATATCTAAGGCAATGATTATGAAATATAGGCATCACGTTTGTGTCAAGTAGACCGACTCCTGCCTGCATCTACTACTATTACTCCACACATCGACCGACTCCTGCCTGCATCTAGAGTATTAAGTTCATGAAGAAAAGAGTAACACATTAATTAAGATGACATGATGTAGAGGAATAAACTCAAGTAATATGATGTAAACCCCATCTTTTTATCCTCGATGGCAAGAATAACACCGCAGGATTGAACCCAAAGCTAAGCACTTCTCCCCATTGCAAGAAAAACAAATCTAGTTGGCCAAACTAAACCGATAGTTCGAAGAGAATTACAAACAAGTCAAATCATGCATATAAGAATTCAGAGAAGATTCAAATAATATTCATAGACAAGCTCATCATAAATCCACAATTCATCGGATCTTGACAAATACACCGCAAAAGAAGATTACATCGGACAGATATCCAAGAACATCGAGGAGAACATGGTATTGAGAATCAAAGAGAGAGAAGAAGCCATCTAGCTACTAGCTATGGACCCGTAGGTCTGAGCTAAACTACCAACGCTTCATCGGAAGGGCAATAGAGTTGATGTAGAAGCCCTCCGTGATCGAATTCCCCTCCGACAGGATGTCGGAAAAGGCCCCTAGATGGGATCTCATAGGTATAGAAGGTTGCGGCGGTGGAAAAGTGTTTTCATGGATGCTTCTGGTGGTTTGGGATATATGTGAATATATAGGACAAAGAATTATATGTCAGGGGGTGTTGGAGTAGGCCACAAAGCAGGGGGTGTGCCCTACCCCCTGGGCGCGCCCCTATGGCTTGTCGTCTACTACAAGGTCTTCTCAATTGGAGTCCAAGTCCAACATGTGTCTTGTGGTCCAAGAAAAATCATCGCAAAGGTTTTATTCCTTTTGGACTCCGTTTGGTATTCTTTTTCTGCGAAACTCAAAAACAAGGAAAAACAGAAACTGGAACTGGGCTCTAGGTTAATAGGTTAGTCCCAAAAGTAATACAAAATAGCATATTAATGCATAAAAACATCCAAACAGATAATATAATAGCATGGAACAATAAAAAATTATAGATACGTTGGAGACGTATCATACATGCATGTCGTTTCCCCTTCTGACACTGGGATCAGGCACTATAAGATTGAACCCATCACAAAGCACCTCTTCCCATGGCAACAAAAATCGATCTAGTCAGCCTAACCAAAGATTTGAAGAAGAAATATGTGGCTATAAGTAACCATGCATATAAGATATCAAAAGACTCAAACAACTTTCATGGATAAAAACATAAATCTGATCCTAAACTCAAAGTTCATCGGATCCCAACAAACACACCGCAAAAAGAGTTACATCAAATAGATCTCCAAGAGACCATTGTATTGAGAATCAAAACAGTGAGAGGAAGCCATCTAGCTACTAACTACGGACCCGTAGGTCTACAATGAACTACTCACGCATCATTGGAGAGGCACCAATGAGGATGATGAACGCCTCCGTGATGGTGTCTAGATTGGATATTTGGTTTCTGGAACTTGCGGCGGCTGGAATTGATTTTCGTCGACTCCCCTAGGGTTTCTGGAATGGTGAGGTTTTATAGAGCAAAGAGACGGTGCGTGAGGCGGCCGACATGGGTACAACCGCCTGGTGCCCTGGTGGGTTGTGCTCCTCTCGGAGCCCCCCTCATGTACTTTCTTGGCCCATCATGTGTCTTCTCCCTGGTACACGTCGGTGCTATACAAATGGTTTTTAACCCCTTTCCACGTCGGTGTTCGGAACCGTCACCTAGTGAGTGACTGCGATAGGGGGATCCTTCCCACACGACCCAGAAACCGTCGGGGATATGCCCTCCTGGCACACACACTCGTCAAAATGAGGTCGTGTGCGATGGCGAGCGACCAAATACGGTTATACGTACACTAGTTCTAAAAAATACAATTATATAGGCGAAATCATTTCCGGTCGTAAGTACATGCCACACAGTCAGTCCCCGCTAAATTTTATGTTCGTATATACATCCCACACAGTCACTCCAAGGTAAATGTTTGCGCAAGGTGGCGTAACACAAACAGTTTTCAAGAGAATGTAGTGTGTGATTGTTCATTGATCGAACACGGTTTATTCCTAGAAACTGTGTGCATTACCTGAGGTTATCGCCCACGGTGTTTTCTCAATAACTTTTTGCAATAGGAAAACCCAATTAGCTAGCTAATTGACCTATTATTAGTAATCCATTTATTAATATAATTGACATTCATATTAAGCACATAATATATTTCATTTCTATATTAAGGAAGCAAGATTTCATAATTGAAATACATCCGAGTACAACATGATATAGCTTCAGCACTCAGCTACCCCATTACACAACTGCACCATCACCAAGTTTCACATGCAACATCTAGAACCTTTTGAAATTAGCTTCATAGATGGTACATAGACAGATGCATCTCATCTAGAAAACTGCTGAAGCGGAAGGCGAATATTGAGCCTTCATTCATGTTGAAGGTCTTTGCAACTTTAGGCCAGTGCCTGTGGATGATTGACTGTCCATCCTTCGTCCTCTTCAGGAACACTTCAATATTGAACCGTGGGTGCTGTATGAAAACTTTCCTCGCCTCCTGTCCATAGAGGTGGTTTAAGAGGTAATCATCAGTGAACTGCTTTGGAAAGGCCTGAAAACAAGGATGTGCATAAATATCTTCTCTATATTGGAAATGGGGCAAAGGAATAAAAAAGCCAAGGTACAATAGTTAGTACCATCTTGTAAACCTCAGTGCTTCCCATTGTTTCCCTGCAACACATATAAGGTAGTTAGTCATCAAGTTAAGTAACGGTTCGCATGCTATCAGTACTAGTAAATTGTACATGCTTTGCACGTCATTTAAATATATATAAAAAGCATGGAAAAATACATTTGAATATGTATTTCCTTTTCTAGAATCGTACTGGACAAGATCCAACTTGGTTCTTACCTCTCTAGAATCCAGATTGTTCTAGCCTCTTTTTATTAGAGTATCAGATAAGCATGTGCATAGATACTTCTAGAACACATGAGATGGTAGAGTTGGGTTTTCAATTAGAAGGCCACGTGGCAGTATCCTATGAGCTATAAACTATATCCAACGGATGATAATGCTCGGATTTGCCATCCCTTGACCATTGGATGGGCATATCCAACAACTAATATTTGAAGCTATTGGCACACTATATAGTGGTATAGAAAATATGTTGATGAAAAATAAGCACATTGCAGATTCATCAGATTAATTCAAGTGTGACGCCCCCGATTCAATCGTACACTAATCATGCACGCAAATGTGTACGATCAAGATCAGGGACTCACGGGAAGATATCACAACACAACTCTACAAATAAAATAAGTCATACAAGCATCATAATACAAGCCAGGGGCCTCGAGGGCTCGAATACAAGTGCTCGATCATAGACGAGTCAGCGGAAGCAACAATATCTGAGTACAGACATAAGTTAAACAAGTTTGCCTTAAGAAGGCTAGCACAAACAGGGATACAGATCGAAAGAGGCGCAGGCCTCCTGCCTGGGATCCTCCTAAACTACTCCAGGTCGTCGTCAGCGGGCTGCACGTAGTAGTAGGCACCTCCAGTGTAGTAGGGGTCGTCGTCGACGGTGGCGTCTGGCTCCTGGACTCCAGCATCTGGTTGCGACAACCAGAAAGGAAGGAAGGGGAAAAAGGGGGGAGAAAGCAACCGTGAGTACTCATCCAAAGTACTCGCAAGCAAGGAACTACACTACATATGCATGGGTATATGTGTAAGGAGGCCATATCAGTGGACTGAACTGCAGAATGCCAGAATAAGAGGGGGATAACTAATCCTGTCGAAGACTACGCTTCTCGCAGCCACCGTCTTGCAGCATGTAGAAGAGAGTAGATTGAAGTCCTCCAAGTAGCATCTCCAAGTAGCATCGCATAGCATAAACCTACCCGGCGATCCTCTCCTCGTCGCCCTGCGGAAAAGCGATCACCGGGTTGTCTGTGGAACTTGGAAGGGTGTGTTTTATTAAGTATCCGGTTCTAGTTGTCATAAGGTCAAGGTACAACTCCAAGTCGTCCTGTTACCGAAGATCACGGCTATTCGAATAGATTAACTTCCCTGCAGGGGTGCACCACATAACCCAACACGCTCGATCCCATTTGGCCGGACACACTTTCCTGGGTCATGCCCGGCCTCGGAAGATCAACACGTCGCAGCCCCACCTAGGCAAAACAGAGAGGCCAGCACGCCGGTCTAAACCTAAGCGCGCAGGGGTCTGGGCCCATCGCCCTGAGCACACCTGCACGTTGCGTGGGCGGCCGGAAGCAGACCTAGCCTAGTGGCGTTCCAGTCCAATCCGGCGCGCGCCGCTCCGTCGCTGACGTCTGAAGTGCTTCGGCTGATACCACAACGTCGGGATACCCATAACTACTCCCACGTAGATGGTTAGTGCGTATAGGCTCGTAGCCGACTCAGATCAAATACCAAGTTCTCGTTAAGCGTGTTAAATATCCGCGAACGCCGAACAGGGCCAGGCCCACCTCTCTCCTAGGTGGTCTCAACCTGCCCTGTCGCTCCGCCACAAAGTAACAGTCGAGGGCCGTCGGGAACCCAGGCCCACCTCTACCGGGATGGAGCCACCTGTCCTTTCAGCCCCCTCGTCAGAATCACTTGCGGGTACTCAATGAGCTGACCCGACTTTAGTCACCATCTGTATAGTATGTATGTATGTATAGTATATACCCGTGATCACCTCCCGAGTGATCACGGCCCGATAGTATAGCAAGGCAGACTGACAAGAATGTAGGGCCGATGATGATAAACTAGCATCCTATACTAAGCATATAGGATTGCAGGTAAGGTATCAACAGATGTAGCGACAATGTCAGGCTATGCATCAGAATAGGATTAACGAAAGCAGTAACATGCTACACTACTCTAATGCAAGCAGTATAGAGGAGAATAGGCGATATCTGGTGATCAAGGGGGGGGCTTGCCTGGTTGCTCTGGCAAGAGAGAGGAGTCGTCAACAACGTAGTCGATCGGGGCAGCAGCAGCGTCGGTCTCGGAGTCTACCGGAAAGGAGTAACGGAGGGGGAACACAATAAATAATAGAGCAATCAAATGTAACACAAAGCAAGACGCGGCAATACGTTGTGCTAGGGGTGACCTAACGTAGGGATAGGCGATACCGGTGAAGGGGGAAACATCCGGGAAAGTATTCCCGGTGTTTCGCGTTTTCGGACAGATGAACCGGAGGTGAAATGTTGCAGGTTCACTATGCTAGGGACGTGTGGCGGATGAACAGGCTGCGTATCTGGATTCGTCTCGTCGTTCTGAGCAACTTTCATGTTGAAAATATTTTAATCCGAGTTACGGATTAAAAGATATGATTTTTAAAAGATTTTAACAATTTTGGAATTTAATTATTTATTTAATTAATTCGAAAAAATGTATTTATGACGTCAGCATGATGTCATGCTGACGTCAGCAGTCAACAGGGGTTGACTGAGTCAACCCTGACATGTGGGTCCAGGAGGGACCCACCTGTCATCCTCTAATTAGGTTAATTAGGGTTTAGGTTAATCTAATTACAGTTTAATTAAACTTAACTAGTTAATTAAATTAATTAAACCGGATTAATTAACTTAATTGATCCATTAGTTAATTAATTAATTAATAATTAATTTTATTAATCATTTTTATTTTTATTTAATAATTTTATTTTAATTCTCTCCTTTTTAAAAAAAATGTTCTGTGGGGTGGGGCCCCCATGTCAGTGGCCCTGGGGGGCCTTAACGGGTGCGGGCGCATGGGCGCGCGAGTGCAGGGGGCTACGGGGCGCCCGTTAGCGGGTCGAGCCCCTGACCCAGCGCCGCAGGTCGCCGGCCAGGGGAGTCGCTGGCCGCGGCGGCCGGAGTGGCCGGAGCCGGGGCGTCGACG
>NC_041389.1:601354980-601416848 GCF_002162155.2 Triticum dicoccoides
AACAGGGGCGCCATGGAGCCGGGCGCAGTGACCAACGGCGACGGTGGCCGGGGCGTGGGCGCGTGCGCGCGCACGGCCAGTGCGCGGCGAGCACGTACCGGGCGTGGCCGGGGAAGAACATGCAGGGGAGGGGGAAAGCTGGGGCGCGGTGAGCCGGCGCGAGCCAGAGCGCGACGAGCGCGGCACCGGAGCGAGCGCGTGGGGGGAGGAGGAGAGGGGAACCATGACCGTGGCCTCACCGGGGTGGCAGGGTCTAAAGCAGTGAGCTCGGGGAGGAGACGGGGACGACGGCGCTGGAGGGAAAGCAGGCCGGCGATGAGGAGGAGGCAGGCCGACGGGGTGGTTCCGGCGACGGGCGATGTGGGCGGCGTCCTCGGGCACGAGCAGATCCGTCGAGGGGGATGAGGCAGAGGAGCTCCGGTGACTGGCTCTCGGGGAGGAGGGTGACGAGGCGCCCGACGAGGTGGAGGTAGACGAGGGGGCGGCTCCGGCGACCATGGTCGGCGACGGCGTCATGGCGTCGGCGGGTTCGTGCCCCGATCCAGAATGAGCGGAGAGGAGGAGGGGATCGGGGCGAGGGGATCGGGGGAAGGGGAAGTGGGGACGAGTGGGGAGGGAACCGCTAGGGTTTCGGTCGCCCCAGGGGGCTATAGGCACCAGCTGAGCCGCCCTGGTTGGCCCAGAGGCCAGCTGGGCTGTGGCCCAGTGGGGGGGGGGTTCTTTCCCTTTTTTTCTGTTTCCTTTTCTTCTTCTTTTTTATTCTATTTCTTTTCAGTTTTCTTTTATTTTTGTTTTATAAAATTTAAAAGCGACAACTAATTTGGTGTTATTAAATAGGTCACAGCCCCAAATATTCTGGCACCTTAAATAAAGTGATTTGCATGTGCTTATTATTTTAAAATCATTTTGGATAATTGTTTTATCGTTGTTTTAGTTTATTTAGTGCATCTAATCATATTATAAAAATGTGGTTTCACCACCATAATTACTTAGGATTTATTGGTCAACCTTAGAACATTTAGTTTTTGACAATTGAAAACTTTTATTATTTGCTTGATTTTGAATTTGAATTCGAACGGGATTTGATGCATCTAGAGGTTAACAACAGTAATCGTGGTGACGTGGCATCGTTAATAGGGAATTACTGTAGTGTAACTATCCGGGCGTCACATCAAGCCACATGGAAAACCCATTTACCCAAACCAAGCATGATTAAGAACTAGGAAATATACCACTTGTATATGTTTCTCATGTATTAAGTGCAGCCAAATTCGATTTATTCCTCACATGGTATACAATAACAGAATGCAGCCACAACAATTGAACATCGCACTACAGAATTGAACCAAGCAGCTAACTAAACACGACAACAAATGAACCAAATGTTAACTGAGCACCACATTGCACACTATAACATACTCCTAATAGAAGATCAGACAATTAACCAAACCAAGCGTGCTTAACAACTTGGAAATATAGCAATTGTATTTTTTCTCATGTATTTAGTACAGCCAAATTCGATTTATTTCTCACATGGTATACAATAACAGAATGCACACACAACAACTGAACATCACATTGCAGAATTGAACGAAACAGTTAACTAAACACCACAACAAATGAACCAAACGTTAACTGAGCACCACATTGCACAATATAACATACTCCAAATGGAAGATCAGACAATTAACCAAAACCAAGCATGCTTGACAACTTTAAAAATTGCACCCTAAAGAATTGAACATCACATTTGCAGAACTGAACCAAATAGTTAATTGAACACCACATTGCACGACATATAGAACATACACTAGAGCAGAAGATTGCATGGTAAAAGTAGATAGCACAATTCACTAGAATTTGTTAAGGAAATGTAGCGACCAAACCTCAAACAGTCTAGTCTCTGTGCATCAGTGTCATCCCTGGATCGGTAATGCTGACACGCACAGTACTTGAGGATTTATAACAGAGTTTCAATCACACAATTATTACATCGAATGTCTCAAAAGAGAACTTATTACAATAATATGGCTTAAGGCCATCTAAATATGATAACAGCGGAAGGCTTGGAAGATAATGTGAGTCCATCAACTCCAATGGCATAGCTTAGTGAATGACAACAACCTATGGCACCTTACTCGTCGTCTGAAAAGTCTGCAACATAATATGTTGCATCCCGAAATGGGTCAGCACATGGAATATGCTGGCAATGTAACACATAGAGTAATGAATAGAATAAATGTTATCACTACATGCATATGGCTAGTGCAAACCTCTATGGTTACAGTTTTGCATAAACCCAATTTTTTCCTACAACAAAGGAATACATTTTATTTAACTATCATGGTGGTTGTTATACATTGAGCAGGTTCCTCCAACTCAATCCCAATTAAGCATCATCAATTACTCAACAAAATTAATTTAGAGTGATGAGATCAACATGATAATCCAAGAACCATATACTCAAGATGTCCATAACCGGGGACACGGCTAACCATGATTAGTCTGTACACTCTGCAGAGGTTTGTGCACTTTTCCCCACAAGACTCGATCTCCTCCATTGGATTTCTCGCACTACATGATGTTTGAGAAATGGATGACCGAGACACAGTCTTTTAGAAGCATTAACTCTTTACTCTGGGTAGACAGTACCACCTACATCCCCTACATCTACTAGTCTACCACTGAAAGAGGTCACACAACTTACTCAACTATGCTAGAGCCCTTAATAGCTTGTGGCTGCACACGGAAGTTTCTAGCATGAATAACCTTATGATCCCGTTGAGCCTGGGTGGCGAACCATAGGATGATCACACGGGTACTCTGGGATATCCTAGGACAACACTGGATTCTCCAGGTGCCCGCAACCAATCCACCCATATGTGTATTTAAGTATCCACCTTAAGTTAACCATTAATTAACAATACTCACATCTGTCATGGATACACTCACCCAAACCACGTCTACGAGCATAGCATAGCAATCCTGCGCATACGTAGAAGTAACTCCCAAAGGTTTGATAATAAACATGGCAATAGGTTCTACCTCATCATCTACTTCCCAAACCCACATGTTATTCAGATCCTAACCATGCAACATTTGAGGATTGGAATTAATGGATAAAAATTGGGTAAGTAAGGGGTATGATCAAAGTGTTACTTGCCTTGCTGATGATTCGCAAAACCTAGAGACTCGTAGTAGCACACTTCGCACTCCGGGAATTCTATCGCAAATAAACAATAACATACATAAGCACTCAACTAAATGCACGGGTAAAAATCAAATGAGAACATCTAACCAGAAAGTTCAACTAAAGAACTCCGGTTTGCAAAAATAATCAAATCAAATGGAGCAACGAAACTCAAACTACGAAAGAAACAAGATCTGATTACTAATCTGGACTAAAGTCAAATTTTACAGTACCAAAATCTTGTTCAAGTTTATTAAATAGAAAGAGGGCTTCGAAACAAAGAACTAGGCGCTTGTTTCGTCTAATTCGGATAAACGAGCGAAAAGTTATACTAGATTGAAGATTAGGGCATAAATCACGATCGAAAATAATCGCGGAAAAACCCTGGAAAATAAAACGAGACGAACAGTCTAATGAACGAATGTTCGCTGTCTGCGACTAACTGACAAACAACGTTCGTTAAAACGAACATACGGACGAATGTTCGCTATTTAGCTAGACCAAAAAAAGCCAAACCGATCTAAAAAAACAGATCTAGGGTTTCCAAAAAACCAATTGGTTTTTCCGGGAAAACCGGCGGCGGCGGCTACCTCGGCGGGCGGGGTCAGCGGCGGAGGGATCGGCGGCGGCGGGCGGCTACTCTGACGGGCGTCGGCGGTGGTCGATGTCGGCGGGGTCGGCGGCGAGGGCGGCGGGTGCGGCGATGGGTGGCGGCAGGTGGCGCGGCAGCAGCGGAGGCACGGGATTGGCAGCGGCGGCGGCGCGGGGCTGGCGGCGGCGCGGTGCGGCTAGGGTTAGGGTTGTCGGGGGCGGCGACTTGGGCTGGCGGGGTCGGCCTCGACCCCTTATAAAGGCCGGTCGAGCTAGTGTCCAGCTCAGGCACGGCCCGGCTTTTTCTTAATAAACTAACATGCGGAAAAACAAATAAAATAAATACTAAACGGAGTCCAAAAATCCTGGAAAAAAATTCATAGTCCTCTAATAATATTGCGGACAATGTGCACATTTATTTGGGCCTCTAATGCAATTTTGATAAACACATTTTTTTCCTAATTCAAATAAAATAACAAATAAAAGTCCAAATAAAATTCTTATTTTATTTTAATATTTCCTCCAATATTTCTTTTATTCTGGAGAAGTCATTTTATCTCCTCTCTTTCAGTTTAACATAAGAAATATTTGGAGAGAAAAATGATTAAAACCAAATGATCTTCTTTTCAAAATTTGAGAAAACTCAAATATGAAAATAATGAAATCCCCAACTCTCTCCGTGGGTCCTTGAGTTGCTTAGAATTTCTAGGATCCACCAAAATGCAATAAAATATAATATGCAAAGATGATCTATGTATAACATTCCAAAGTGAAAATTTGGGATGTTACAAACCTACCCCCCTTAAGATGAATCTCGCCCTCGAGATTTGGGTTAGCTAGAGAATAGGTGCGGGTGGTCCTTCCATAAGTCTTCCTCTCTTTCCCAGGTGGCTTCCTCCTCGGTATGGTGGCTCCACTGAACTTTGCAAAACTTGATAACTCTGCTGCGTGTGACTCGGCTGGCAAACTCGAGAATCTTCACTAGTTTCTCCTCGTAGGTCAAATCACTATCCAACTGAATTGCTTCAACTCGAGAATCTAGTGGCACGGTATCTCTCAGAGGAATTTCGGCCATCTCTGCGGGGCACTTCTTCAACTGGGAAACATGAAACACATCGTGAACTCTTGACAATCCGTTTGGCAATTCCAACTTGTAAGCAACTTCTCCCATATGTTCCAAAACTTTGTATGGTCCCACAAAACATGGTGCTAAATTTCCCTTAACTCCAAAACGCTTAACTCCGCGAAGCGGGGATACACGAAGGTATACTCTTTCTCTGACTTTGTAAACTGTCTCCTTGTGTTTAGCATCCGCATAACTCTTCTGCTTGGACTGGGCTACTTTGAGTCTATCGCGAATCAATCTAACCTTATCTTCCGACCCTTTAATCAAGTCTGGTCCAAACAACTGACGGTCTCCAACTTCATCCCACAATAACGGTGTCCTGCACCTCCTTCCGTACAAGGCTTTGAAAGGGGCCATCTTCAAACTGGCTTGATAACTGTTGTTGTAAGAGAACTCTACATACGGCAAATTGTTGTCCCAACTAGATCCATAATCTAGTGCATAAGCTCTCAACATGTCCTAGAAATCTGATTTACTCTCTTAGTCTGTCCATCCGTCTGCGGATGAAAGACTATACTGAACTCTAGCCTGGTACCCAAAGTCTCATGCAACTGATTCCAGAACTTTGAGGTAAACTGGGTTCCTCTATCTGATACAATGGTCCTCGGAACTCCATGCAGACATACGATCCTAGTCATGTATATCTTTGCCAACTTAGCACTTGTATAGGTGGTCTTCACTGGAATGAAATGAGCTACTTTCATCAAGCGATCGACTACAATGCATATCAAGTCATAGCCTGAATGAGTCCTGGGTAATCCAGTGATAAAATCCATGCCAAGCTTGCCCTACTTCCATTCGGGTATTGGCAATGGCTGTAGCAATCCATATGGCTTCTGATGCTCTGCCTTCACTCTCTGACATACATCACATCCTGCTACATACTCCGCAATATCCTTCTTCATTCCTGTCCACCGGAAACTTTCCTTCAAATACAGATACATCTTGGTGTTTCCTAGGTGAATTGAATATGGTAAATCATGGGCCTCCTGCAGAATCAACTTCCGGATCTCGGTGTCATTAGGCACGTATACGCGATCCTCAAACCATAAAGTATCGTGTTCATCCTCACAAAATCATTTGGCCTTTCCTTTGCTCATCCTTTCCTTTATCTCGGAAATCTCCTTGTCAGTCTTCTGAGCTTCTCTGATCTTATGCACCCAAGTAGAATGAATTTCCAATGCTGCTACATAACCTCTCAGAACTATTTCCAAACATAGCTCGTGAAGATCCTCTACTAACTCCTTGGGTAAATCTCCGGTTATGAGCGTATTGACATAACTCTTGGGACTCAACGCATCAGCTACTACATTAGCCTTTCGGGGATGATAATGCAACTTCATATCATAATCCTTAATGAGCTCCAACCATCTCCTTTTCCCGAGATTCAACTCCTTCTGCGTGAAGATGTATTTCAAACTCTTGTGATCCGCGTACACCTCACAGTGGTTTTAGATGAGAAAATGTCTCCACATCTTCAACGCATACACTGCTGCTGCTAACTCCAAGTCATGAGTAGCATAATTTTTCTCATGAGGTTTAAGCTTTCGTGAGGCATATGAAACAACTCTTCCCTCATGCATAAGCACTACTCCAAGTCCTCGATGAGAAGCGTCGCAATACACTTGATAATCCTTACATTGGTTTGGAAGTATCAGCACTGGGGCTATAACCAAATGTTTCTTCGACTCCTGAAAACTGGCCTCACATTCCTCAGTCCATTTGAACTTGGTGCCCTTCTTCAACAACTCTGTCATGGGCTTTTCAATCCTGGAGAAATTCTCAATGAACCTCCGGTAATAACCTGTGAGTCCAAGGAAACTCATGATCTCTCCAACGGATGTGGGTGCTACCCATTTGGTCACAGAAACGACCTTGGTGGGGTCTACTGCTATTCCTTCTCCGAATATAACATGTCCGAGGAATCCAACTTCCTTCAACCAAAACTCACACTTGCTGAACTTGGCATATAACTGATGTTCCCTGAGCTTTTCGAGAACCAAACGCAAATATTCCTTATGCTCTTCTTCATTCTTCGAGTAGACCAATATATCATCAATGAACACCATGACGAACTTATCCAAAAACTCCATAAACACTTTGTTCATCATGTTCATGAAATAGGCAGGCACATTAATCAGACCAAATAACATAACGGTATTCTCATATAGCCCGTACCTTGTGGTAAAAGTTGTCTTAGGCATATCCTGCTCTCGAATCTTCAGCTGAAGGTATCCTGATCGTAAATCGATCTTGGAAAACACTTTAGCTCCGTGCAACTGGTCAAACAAATCATTGATCATCGGCAGCGGGTACTTATTCTTTATCGTCACTTCATTCAACGCACGATAATCAACAACCATCCTTAACGATCCATCCTTCTTCTCCACTAAAAGTACTGGACATCCACAAGGTGATGAACTTGGTCGAATGAAACCTTTATCAGTAACTCCTTAATCTGCTTCTTAATCTCCTCCAAATCCTCTGCGGGCATCCGATACGGTCTCTTTGATATTGGCCCGATGCCTGGCAAAAGCTCAATCAAAAACTCAATGTCTCTATCCGGTGGCATGCCTGGCAACTCCTCCGGAAATACGTCAGGGAAATCCTTCACCACCGGTACTTCCTCCTGTACAACTCTTGATAAGAATTCACTTGAGTCCTCTTTGACACATGCCGGGATACATACTTAATCCTTTTTCCTTCGGGGGTGGTGAGCATAATTGACTTACTGGCGCAGTCAATGTTCCCTCCATACTTCGATAACCAATCCATGCCTAATATTACATCCAGTCCTTGTGATTCCAATATTATTAGGTCTGAGGGGAACACATAGTTACCAATCCTTAAGGGTAACCGATCACACCATAGGATGGCCATATATTCTGCTCCTGGTGAGGTTACTAACATGGGTGACCTAAGGGCTTGGGTTGGCAACTTATACTTATCCATAAATCCCCTTGATATGTATGAATGTGATGCACCAGTATCAAAAAGAATGATTGCAGTAAATGACTTAAGCAAAAACTTACCTATAACTGCATCTGGTTGCGCTTCAACCTCCTCCACGCTAACGTGGTTCACTTGTCCCCTGTTGAAAGGGTTGGGCTTCTTCACAGAACTTCCATTGCCATTTCCATTCTTTGCTTCAGAACACTCAGTGACGTAATGTCCATTCTTCCCGCACTTGAAACAAGTAACGTGACTTAGATCCTTCTTGGTGGGTGTTGCTGGGTTGGAACAGTTCTGACCGTTGCTTCCTCCATTCCCATTCACATTCTTGGGGCCACTATGGTTATGCGAACTTCCTCCATTAGGATTATGGCCTCCATGGTTATGGTGAATGTGTCCTCTCGAGTTCGGGGTAAAACGAGGTCTCTGCTGAGCTCCTGAATTGTACTTCCCTTGTCCATACTTCCTCTTGCGGTTGTCTATCTGTTGCTGCTTCCCTTCAATCATGAGAGCTCTATCTACCAACTCCTGGTAGTTGTTGAAGGTTGCCACCATCAACTGCATGCTTAGCTCATCATTCAGTCCTTCCAGAAACTTCTCCTGCTTAGCAGCATCTGTAGCAACATCGTCAGGGGCATAACGTGCTAACTTACTAAACTCATACACATACTGGCCCGCTGTGCGTCCTCCTTCGCGCAAGTTGCGAAACTCGCGCTTCTTCATCACCATAGCTCCTGCTGAAACATGGGCAGTGCGGAAAGCCTGCTGAAACTGATCCCATGTAACAGTGTCAATGGGGTAAGTGGCTGTGACATTCTCCCACCATGATGCTGCGGGTCCATCAAGATGATGTGCGGCAAAATGCACTCTGTCCGCATCTGTGCATCCTATAGTGGTCAACTCCCTTCTAATCTTGCGGAGCCAATCATCTACAACAATTGGCTCGGTGCTACTAGAGAACACCGGCGGATTCAGCCTTAGGAAATGGACTAAGTGATCGACAGGTGGTGGTGGTGGTGGTGGTGGTGTGTTTTTGTTGTTGCTGCTGCCTTGGTTCTGATTCTGAACTAACAACTACATCAGGGTATTCTGCTGCTGGATCAACTGAGTGAGCTCCGGTGGGAAGGCAAATCCATTGTCACGTCTTGGAGGCATCTGATGGGTTTAGAAAAGATGAGAAAACATAATAGAATGAGGTCTAAGGGGGAACACTACCCATATGCACATGAGACAAACACAATCATATCACTTCAATCAATTCAAACAAGGGCATACAATCGGTCTATCTATCATTACAAAGTGCTTGGACTATACTATATACATGGGGGAATACTACTACTGATATGGTGGTCAACTAGAAGGTTTGATCGGTGGAAGACTCCATGATATCTGCTCCAGCTTCATCAACATAGTCATCATCGCTATCGTCGGGGTCTGAGTCGGTGTCGTCGATGATGATGTAGTCCTTGGAATCGTAGTCATCTCCTCCTGGCGCGGGGTCTCCCATGAATACTCCTAGCTTCCTTGTCGGGTCGTCATTCTTCTCCACTAGCATCGTCATTTCCTCCTCATATCCATCGCGTGTAGACTTGAGTTCTTCTTCTAGCTCCGTAATCCTAGCCATTTCCTTCTTCAGATCTATCATGCCTGCACACATCTGGTTCTCCTGGCGGCGAATGTGCTGGTTTAAATCTTGTATGAAAGCTGCAATGGACCTGTCCCTCCTGGTGCTGATCATCTCCCATTGCACATCTCGGCACCCACATATCTGGTAGATAGTGTCCTTAAGATCCTTGTGGTAAACTTCTCCAATGCATCCCATGGGGATGTGGGCTTTCATGTTCTTTCCTAGACTCAAGGTTGGTGCATCAAAGGAAAACTCTACGGGCTCAGTGACTAGCATGAACGTCCTTCCGGGAACTTGAACTCAAATCATCCAGCGCTCCTCTTCTGGTAAAGTGGCGATGTAGGTCCCGGTGAAGCTTGGTATTCCTATGTTCAGGTACCTAGTGACCTCCTTCAAGTGTCATCCAAAAGGTGTATCTTCATCCAGCTGTGTAGACTTGTTCCTTGAGTCTGCCATCCTATAGAGTAGAAAAGGGAGAGGAGTCAGAAATGAGTGGAGAAGAGTGTCCTATGGTTTATCTTAGTGGTCGTGTCCTACAGTTAGCGTGTGCTCTGATACCATCTTGTAGCGACCAGACCTCAAACAGTCTAGTCTCTGTGCATCAGTGTCATCCCTGGATCGGTAATGCTGACACGCACAGTACTTGAGGATTTATAACAGAGTTGCAATCACACACTTATTACATCGAATTTCTCAAAAGAGAACTTATTACAATAATATGGCTTAAGGCCATCTAAATACGATAACAACGGAAGGCTTGGAAGATAAAGTGAGTCCATCAACTCCAACGGTATAGCTGAGTGAACGACAACGACCTATGGCACCTTACTCATTGTCTGAAAAGTTTGCAACATGATATGTTGCAGCCAGAAATGGGTCAGCACATGTAATATGCTAGCAATGTAACACATAGAGTAATGAATAGAATAAATGCTATCACTACATTCATATATGGCTGGTGGAAAGCTCTATGGTTACAGTTTTGCATAAAGCCAATTTTTTCCTACAACAAAGGAATAAATTTTATTTAACTATCATGGTGGCTGTTATACCTTGAGAAGGTTCCTCCAACTCAATCCCAATTAAGCATCATGAATTACCCAACAAAATTAATTTAGAGGGATGAGATCAACATGATAATCCAAGAACCAGATACTCAAGATGTCCATAACCGGGGACACGGCTAACCATGATTAGTTTGTACACTCTGCAGAGGCCATAATAGCTTGTGGCTGCACACGGAAGTTTCTAGCATGAATAATCTTATGATCCCTTTGAGTCTAGGTGGCGAACCATAGGATGATCACACGGGTACTCTGGGATATCCTAGGACAACACTGGATTCTCCAGGTGCCCGCAACCAATCCACCCAGATGTGTATTTAAGTAGCCACATTAAGTTAACCATTAATTAACAATACTGACATCTATCATGGATACACTCACCCAAACCACGTCTACGAGCAGAGCATAGCAATCCTGATCATAACATAGAAGTAACTCCCAAAGGTTTGATAATAAACAGGGCAATAGGTTCTACCTCATCATCTACTTCCCAAACCCACATGTTATTCAGATCCTAACCATGCAATGTTTGAGGATTGGAACTAATGCATAAAAACTAGGTAAGTAAGGGGTATTATCAAAGTGTTACATGCCTTGCTGATGATTCGCAAAACCTAGAGACTCATAGTAGCACACTTCGCACTCCGGAAATTATATCGCAAACAAACAATAACATACATAAGCACTCAAATAAATGCACAGGTAAAACTCAAATAAGAAGATCTAACCAGAAAGTTCAACTAAAGAACTCTGGTTTGCAAAAAGAATCAAATCAAACGGAGCAACGAAACTCAAACTACGAAAAAACAAGATCCGATTACTAATCTGGACTAAATTCAAATTTTATAGTACCAAAATCTTGTTCAAGTTAATTAAACAGAAAGAGGGCTTCGAAACGAAGATCCAAGCGCTTGTTTCATCTAATTCGGATAAATGAGCGAAAACTTATACTAGATCGAACATTAGGGCAGAAATCGAGATAGAAAATAATCACGGAAAAACCCTGGAAAATAAAACGAGACGAATAGGCTAACGAACGAACGTTCGCTGTCTGCGACTAACTAACGGTAAACCTTCATTAAAATGAACGTATGTACAAACGTCCGCTATTTAGCTAAACCGAAAAATACCGACCCAATCTAAAAAAACAGATCTAGGGTTTCGAAAAAAACCGACCGGTTTTTTCGTGAAAACCGGCGGTGGCGGCTACCTCGGTGGGTGGGGTCGGCGGCGGCGAAATCGGCGGCGGCGGGCGGCTACTCCGGTGGGCGTCGGTGATGGTCGGCGGCGTCAGGGTCGGCGACGAGGGCGGCGGGTGCGGCGGCAGGTGGCGGCGGGTGGCACGGCAGCGGCGGGTGGCGCGGGATGGCGGCAGCGGCGGCGGCGCGGTACGGCCAGGGTTAGGGTTGGCGGGGGCGGCGACTTGGCCTGGCGGAGTCAGCCTCGGGCCCTTATAAAGCCGGTCGGGCAAGTGTCCGGCTCGGGCACGGCCCGGTTAGGTCGGTTAGCTTTGTTTAATAAACTGATGTGCAAAAAAACAAATAAAAGAAATACTAAACAGAGTCCAAAAATCCTGAAATAAATTTTCACGGTCCTCTAATAATATTGCGAACAAAGTGAACATTTATTTGGGCCTCTAATGCAATTTTCAAAAACACATTTTTTCCTAATTCAAATAAAATTCTTATTTGATTTTAATATTTTCCTCCAATATTTCTTTTATTTTGGTGAAGTCATTTTATCTCCTCTCTTTCATTTTAACATAGGAAATATTCGGAGAGAAAAATGATTAAAACCAAATGATCCTCTTTTCAAAATTTGAGAAAACTCAAATATGAAAATAACGAAATCCCCAACTCTCTCCGTGGGTCCTTGAGTTGCTTAGAATTTCTAGGATCCACCAAAATGCAATAAACTATGATATGCAAAGATGATCTATGTATAACTTTCCAAATTGAAAATTTGGGATGTTACAGGAAAGGCAGTAGCTAGCAAACTGAACAAGGGTCCTTATAGTGAGCTAATAAGACAAGCTACTCATTGTCAGAGATATCGATGACGATTGGCTCCTTGGACATGGAAGAGGGAGAGGCCTTCACATTGTGGGTGCCCTCGTCGTAGTGGTGAGTTGCCTGAGCCGCTCCAGGCACCAACCTGTTGGCTCTCGATATGAGGTAAGCACGTGCACGCTGAGAAAACATCTCGTAGTCTTCGTCGAAGGCACCGACAGTGGCCTCGAGAAAACGCCACGAACTGTCGTTTAAAGTAGACATCTGTGTTGCGACGTCGGCACGCGAGGCATCGTCGGTAGCCTCGACGGCGAGGTTCTCCTCGAAGATCTGGCGGTCGGCACGAATGGCAGCCATCGCGACCTCATCCGCGCGTGCGGCCGCGATTTGCTTCTCGGCTGCCAAATGCTCCTTGAGATCCTGGCTATATTGCATGCACCATGGCTTAGGGCGGCGCTTATTTGGTGGAGGGGTCGGTGATTTGGGTGGAAGGTGTCGCACTCGCGCCAGCGGTCGGGGCATGTGGGATGTGGAAGAAGGAGGAGGACGGGGGTCGGGTGTGGATTACCTGCCTGGGTAGGGGAGGCCGACCAGCCTGAAGGAGGGTCGCCGGCGAGGAGGTGGCGCTGCAAGCAAGAAGTGAAGGTTTCAACTTAGAAAGGAAGGCGGAAACAGGGGAATGTGGTTTTTGGTAAGGGGAGGGGGTGGGCAGGTAGATATTTCCGCGGAAGCCAAAAATTTGGAATCACTTCAGCAAAAAAACTGGCGCACAAAGTGTCATCAGACACGGCCTCTTATTTAGAGTGGGCTATGTACTGTAGCCGTCGGACCTTCTCGCGTAAGGCGTATGCGTACTATACTCCGACGGTGCTCCAAGATATTTTTTGATGCATCTCACACGGTTGGTTATAATAAACTGTGTGGGATCTATTTAATTTTTCTTCTTGATTTGAATTACATACTGGGGTCACAGCGACAATGGACGGTGTTTGCTAGACCTTTTATCTGCAGTGAACATGCAACTATATGTGTGTCGTAAAAGATTTGGAATTATTCATGGTTCATTTGGACATTTTATACATTAAATTGGTTTTCTAGCTATTTCAGATGCACAGTTCAAAATTAAACTACATGCACATGCTCCGGTGCACCAACATGGGTTGTAAAATCATATATGTGTCCATGGGTTTATGCTTATGTCCCATGCAAGAAATGGGGATGAATTTCAAACACCACGGCACCATGGCTCTCTGGAAAACGTCGATGTACTTGCTTTTCTAATTCTAGTAAATCCAAAAGTCGTTCGAAATTCATGAAACTTGGCATGCTATCATGGAGCGTCATCAACGTGTCTAGTAAAAATTTTGTCCCATTTGGGGCAGGTTTGGGTATAAGCTTCTGATAAACCAGAGCTTCTCACAACAAGTGTGATGGTTTCGGTAGGGAACGTTTCACCTTTTCTGGACGAAATGATATCCGCTGCATCTTCTCAATTTCAATTTTTTTCCTAGTGTCAACATAGAACAACAGCAGTGTTGTGTCAATTTTTGGGATTTTTCGGGGTTCGCTAGGACATTTTTATACATTGACTGAGTTTTCTACGCATTCATGTGCATAATTCAAATTTGAACTACATGCACATGCTATAATGCATATAAATTAGTTTAAAATTCAAATATGTGTCCTTGGTTGCATTCTTAGGTCCCATGCAAGAAATGAGAATGAATGTCAAACACGCTGCCACCGTCACTCGGTCGCAAACATTGAGATACCTGGTTTTTAAATACTAGTAAATGCAAAGCTCATCTGAAATTCATGAAACTTGGCATATATGCTATCATGGAGCGGCATCAACATGCCTTGGTAAAGTTTTTGTCCCATTTGGGGCAGGTTTGGGGATATGATTCTCACAAACCAGAGCTTCTCACAACAAGCCCGATGGTTTCGGTAGGGAACGTTTCACCTTTCTGGACGAAATGATATGCATTGCCTCTTCTCGATTTCAATTTTTTCCTATTGTCAACATAGAACAACATGGGTGTTGTGTCAATTTTTGGGGTTTTGGGGGGTTCACTTGGACATTTTTATACATTAACTAAGTTTTCTATGGATTCATGTGCATAATTCAAATGTGAACTACATGCACTTGCTCTAATGCATATAAATTGGTTGAAAATTCAAATATGTGTCCTTCGTTGCATGCTTAGGTTCCATGCAAGAAATGGGAATGAATGTCAAACACCCTACCACCGTCACTCGGCCGCAAACATTGAGATACCTGGTTTCTAAATTCTAGTAAATGCAAAACTTGTCTGAAATTCATGAAACTTGGCATGCTATCATGGAGCGGCATCAACATGCCATGGTAATTTTTTTGTCCCATTTGGGGCATGTTTGGGGATATGCTTCTCACAAACCAGAGCTTCTCACAACAAGCTTGATGGTTTCGGTAGGGAACGTCCCACCTTTGGGGACGAAACGATATCCATTGCCTCTTATTGCTTTCAGAAAATTTCTCGTGTCAACATAGAACAACAGGAGTGTTGTGTCAATTTTTGGGATTTTTCGGGGTTCGTTCGGACATTTTTATGCATTAGTTGAGTTTTTCAATGCATGTATGTGCATAATTCAAATTTGAACTACATGCACATGCTCTAATGCATATAAATTGGTTGTAAATTCAAATATTTGTCCTTGGTTGCATGCTTAGGTCCCATGCAAGAAATGGGAATGAATGTCAAACACCCTGCCACCGTCACTCGGCCGAAAACATTGAGGTACCTGGTTTTTCAATTCTAGTAAATCCAAAACTCATCTGAAATTCATGAAACTTGGCATCCTATCAAGGAGCGGCATCAACATGTCGTGATAAATTTTTTGTCCCATTTGGGGTAGGTTTGGGTATATGCTTCTCACAAACCAGAGCTTCTCACAACAAGCATGATGGTTTGGTAGGGAACGTCCCACCTTTGGGGACGAGACGATATTCATTGCCTATTATTGCTTTCAATTTTTTTCTCATGTCGACATTGAACAACATGAGTGTTGTGTCAATTTTTGGGATTTCTTGGGGTTCGTTTGGACATTTTTTATGCATTAATAGAGTTTTCAATGCATTTATGTGCATAATTCAAATTTAACCATTCACGTGATGCGACGTGTCTTGGTTTTAATGGCTATAGGTTTCTATGGCTCTTGATCGCAAACGTTTTAGAAAGAACACCTGTATGCAAAGTGAGAGCAGGATTTGTGCATCTCTTCAACGCAAACGGTTCTTTTGGATGTCCCGTGTGTAACCACTAACAAACAATTTGGTAAGATTTGCATCTGTCATATTGGGTATGTTTCCATTTGTCAAACTGGAAACATTGACATTTGTAGTTCTAGTAACATTGCCATTTGTCAACGTTCTAACACTGCGATTTGTCAAAATATGAAGCTAAAAATCACTAGCAGTATCTAATTTTTGCAACTAAAATTCAGTAATTAAGCATAGATGAAGGTGAGGAGGCGTGTTCAGCTGGGCGTGCAGCAGGCGGCGCAGTACTATTCGATTTGACATTGGGTGGCGCAGTTCCCGATACCGCTTTAATGGAGACAAGGGAGAGGGTAGCGGTTCCCGAAATTTTGAACGGCCAATGATGCATCCTCCTTCAATTAGCATCTTGAATGCATGAGGGCAGTAATGGGAGGAGGACTGGGAAAAGAGGCAGCACGATGTGAATGCAACACAGTTTGCACTCATATAAAGGCGTCCCTCCATTCGAATGCATCTACCACATCGTACGCACCTAAGCATTTGCCTAAGCACCTATACTAAGCGCAAAAGTGCTCACTCTAGACCCATGGTGGCGATGCGCACGGGCGGCCAGCACCTGTGCCAGATGGTCCACGACGCCGGCCTGTGGCATGGCACCGAGGATTGTCTCCAGGCGGTGTTGGCGACCGGCTAGTGGATGGTCGGCGTCGACGCCAGCTACGAATCTCAGTTGGACCAGATGATCGTTGCCATCACCAACAAGTTCACCGTCTTAAGAAGCTCGCGGACGACATCACCATACTCCTCCAGCCCGCGCGCCTGGACTCCTCATTGCCTGCCACCCTAATCGGCCTCCATGGTCGGAACCTCTTTCAAGCACTGGTGGCCCTGCAACTGCCCGCAGACGCCACAAAGAATGTCCACCTGGAGGTCGCGCTCACTGCGAGGCGCCTTGCCCTACAAGAATTCGTCGACCTACACATCCACGTGTACGAAAAAATCGTGTACATAGGTATCTACAAGGCCAGTGAGCACGCTACGATGTTGGCCCTCTTCAATCGGCTGGAAGCCTTGGATGCCTTTGCTGAGAAGCACCTTGACCTCACCACAAAAGCTGCCGCTACTTAGCCACCGGTCAGTGGCCCGGCGCACTGAGTTGAGGAGGAGGAGGTCATACATTGATGGATGCACCTTTCTTCTTGCCTCTTGTAACCACCACTACGATCGCATCATCGTGGCCTTAATTCTTATTGTGCTATTGCATTCTCGTTCCAGTTAATACAGACATGTGTGATCCCTTTTCTTAATTATATGCATCACTGTAACTAGTACTCCATCCATCAATTTATAAGTTGTGCTGCTAGTGTTTGGGGCCGGTGCAAGACACAATAAGTACGCCCACAATGACACATACAGAGAGGACATCTAGTAGTTCCAATGGCGATTTGTCAAAATATGCATCTAAAAATCACTAGCACTATCTAATTTTTGCAAATAAAATTCAGTAATTAAGCATAGATTTCATTCATAGATTAAGTAGTCATGCTTAATTTATACAAACAGTTCAACTGCTATATGCATATATATGGTTGCTCGCCGTTAGGCGCCGCGGCGCACTCTGCTTGCGTTCGTCGGCGCGCTCGGGTTGTGGACAACTTTTCCTTTCATGTTCAACTGCTAAATGCATATATATGGTTGCTCGCCGTTGAGGCGAGCGCTCTGCTCACGTCCCTCCGTGCGCACTCTGCCAGCGGTTGGGCCTGCGCACGATCACGTCGGGGGCCCATATGCATGCGGTTACGCCGAGCGCGTTGCCACGCGATGCAGTTACGTGGAGCATGATGGAGTTACACGCTGTGAATTAGAACTGCCATCAAGGCGTGCCGATCGATATTCCAGGCCGTCCGGCCTCCCCTTTAATTCCCGCGGCCATTATAACCTTAGTCTCTTCAACCTTTCGATCACGCCCCACAACACAACAAGCACACCCACGATGACACATAGAGAGGGGATGTCTAGCGGCGCTCCAATGGAGTTCGGCGAGCATAAAGTGGAGACCCACGCGAGGGAGACGGATCTCTCAGCAGTGTACACCATCGACCCGGCCCTGGTGGACGACTACATCAACACCGTTGAGCAGTTGCTTGCTGGAGACAAGTACAAGGTGGTCGTCATCGACCTCCAGTACACCACCGGTCGTCCTGGCATAGATCAGAAGGTTGTCGTTGCCCAGTTGTGCGTGCGCCATCATGTCCTCATCTACCACTACTACATGGCCAGAGAGCCTTGCGACTGTTTCAACATATTTGTCAACAACACCGACTACAAGTTCACCACGGTAGAAACCACCAAAAATGTAAAAGCGCTCAGTGATGGGCTTGGCCTGCAAGAACCTTGTCGAAATCCGTGATCACTACAGGGTCTGGGGCAGCACGAAGGAGGACTCCCTGGTCGAACTCGCCTCGGCCATCATCGACCCCTACTATGAAAAGATGAAGCAAGATGCCTAGAGAACAAGTCCCGTATCCTGGCACAGGGCCTGGATGCAGGGACTGGATGAACCTCAGCTCAGATTCGCGGCCAAGAGCATGTACACATGCTACGAGATGCACAGGCGGATCATTGACATGAGGAAGTGCCTCGTTACCCAAATCGACGAGCCTGGATCGATCCACAAGCAGAGCAAGCATCACAAGTAGTAGATGATGATCAGATGATCATTTATGCTAGTTAATCATGCATGTAATATATAGTTTACTTTATTGTTGTGTGGATGTTTCATGTGTGTAGTAGCCACCTATGAAATTATGCATGTAATAGTTTACTTTGGTGTGTGCAAGTGCCATGGTAGTAGTAGCCACCTATGTAATTGGATGTTTAATTTGATTATGTAACAATGTACTTATATATATGTTGTTGTTCTGTATGCAATACCATCACACAACACACACGTCATACTAGCAGCAACCGGCTGTGTTATTATCGGTCTTCGCACACATTTCTAATTACATGCCTCTTTGCTGTGTATCACACACATCTGGTTATATTGAACCGTTTCTGTTCTCTTGTCTCAACACAAACATTTATTCCGAGTGAACCACATGTCGTATATCGCACACACCTTGATCTGGCTGACCATTTCTTTTATTTTGCCAAATCACAAGCAGTTCATCCGAGTGAACCGTATGCTGTGTATCGCACACGCCTTCATCTGGCTGCCCGTTTCTTTTGTTCCTCCTCATCGCAAACAGTTAACTGAACTGAACCGTATGCCCTGCATCGCACATGCAACAAAAATCTGAACCATGTTTGATGCATCCGTCAACGCAAAACGTTTCGCACCTTTTTTGACGGGTTTTTTACACCACCGTTTGCGATTAATGCATCGCACACAGTTTGGACTCCGATTGGTATTGATTTTCTGCGAAGTAAAAAACAAGCAAAAACAGCAACTAGCATTGGGCACTATGTCAATAGGTTAGTCCCAAAAAATGATATAAAGTTGCTATAAAATGATTGTAAAACATCCAAGAATGATAATATAACAACATGGAACAATCAAAAATTATAGGAGACATATCAGCATCCCCAAGCTTAATTCATGCTCGTCCTCGATTAGGTAAATGATAATAACAGAATTTTTGATGTGGAATGTTGCCTAACATGTTCATCACATATTCTTTTCTTTGTAGCATGGACATTTGGAATTTTATATGATTCAAAGCAATAGTCTAGTTTTGACATGAAGATTTCAATACTCAAGCATATCAAGCAACCATGTCTTTCAAAATATCAACATTAAAGTAAGTTATGCCTAGCCCATTATGCTCAATCATTGATCCATTCACGAAACACACTCGCATATTAGCTACACCCAATGCTCAAGTACGATCATAGTGCCCCTTAGTTGGTGCTTTATAAGAAAAGATGGAGACTCAAATAAAAATAAAATTGCATAAAGTAAATAGAATGGCCCTTCCCGGAGGGAAGTAGGGATTTATAGAGGCGCCAGAGCTCAAAGCAAAAGAGATAGAGATAAAACAATTTGGATGGCATGCCTTTCCTGTCAATGAAAACGATCGAGTAGTTCCCAATACTTTCCATGCTAGATATTTCATAGGCGGTTCCCAAACACAAAATAAAGTTTATTCCTTTTTCCACCATACTTTCACATTCCACGGCTAACCGAATCCACAGGTGCCATCCATACCAACACTTTCCAAGGAATTTATTACTTGACAGCATAAAGTAAATTCATTTTTCATTTTGGGACTGGGCATCCCTAATACCTTTGTCATACTCTCGTGCAATGACAAGTGAATAAACACTTATCTTGAGATTAACACATCTAGCATGGAAAAAAATCAGACACCCCCTACCCATGAGCAGTACGAGCACACAAAAGAGAAATTTATTTTGAAAATTAGAGATGGCACATACAACTTTGCTTAGAACGGCACAGAAATACCGCATATAGGTAGGTATAGTGGAATCATGTGGCAAAACTAGTTTAAGGATTTTGGATGCACAAGTAGTGATCATAGTTAGTGCAAATGAAGGCTAGCAAAAGTTTGAGAAGCATCCAACCAATAAATGAAAAAAATCTCATAAGCGAGCATTAAGCATAACTAACACCGAATAATGCATCACAAGTAGGATGTAATTTCATTGCATAACTATTGACTTTCGTGCTTGCACAGGGAATCACAAACCTTAACACCAATATTCTTACTAAAGCATAATTACTCATCAACATTACTCACAAATTATATCAACATATCGCAAAACAAGGAATCAAGTTTATTTTGTCCAGTGATCTTCATGAAAGTTTTTATTATATCCCTCTTGAATATCTATCACTTTGGGACTAATTGCATAAGTTGCTTTTGATAGCTCAAACAAATCTAAGTGAAGAACATGAGCATAAAAATTTCTTCTCTCAGAATAATTTAAGTGAAGCATGAGAGAATTTCTTAAAAAATTTAGTAACTCTCAAATAAATCTAATTGAAGCATGAGAGCATTTCTTCAAAAATAATAAAGCACACCGTGCTCAAAAAGATATAAGTGAAGAACTAGAGCAATTCCATAGCTCATAAAGATTTAACTAAAGCGTAGAGAGCAATTCTAACTAGTCATAGCATAATTTTGGCTCCCTCAAATTGGTGTGTTCAGCAAGGATAGATGACTTAAAATAAAAAAGCAAAACAAGCAAAGACTCATATCATACAATCCGCTCCAAGCAAAGCTCATGATATGTGACGAATAAAAATATAGTTCCAAGTAAAATACTGATGGCCGTTAGAAGAAAGAGGGGATGCCACTCGGGGCATCCCCAAGCTTATTTTCTTGCTTCTCTTTTAGATAATAGCTTGGGATGCCATGGGGCATCCCCAAGCTTAGGCTCTTCTTACTCCTTATTCCTTCATCCATCGAGATCTCACCCAAAACTTGAAAATTTCAATCACACAAAACTCAACAATACCTTCGTGAGATCCATTAGTATAACAAAGCAAATCACTACTCTAAGTACTATGGCAAACCAATTCATATTTTATTTTTGCATTATATCTACTGTATTCTAACTTTACTATAGCTTATACCCTCCAATACAAACCATAGATTCATCGAAATAAGCACACAACACAAAGAAAACAGAATCTGTCAAAAATAAAATAGTCTATAGTAATCAGGGAACTTCGTATACTTTTGTAACTACAAAAATTCTGAAAATTAGGACAACGTGGGCAATTTGTATATCAATCTTGGGTAAAAAAATCAGAGCAAAATCACATTTCTGTGATTTATGAGAATTATTTTTCTGAGCGCAAAATTTTATGTTTTTCAACAAGATCAAATCAACTATCACCCGACATGATCCCAAAGGCTTTGCTTGGAACAAACACTAATTCAAACACAAAAAACACAATCATAACAGAGGCATAATTATGCAAACACTCAAGAACATAAAGAAAAAGACAAAAATAACTTTTATTCATTGCATTGCCTCCCAACAAGCGCTATCGTTTTATGCCCCTAGCTAGGCATAATGCAAAGATCTAAGTGTTGTCATCTTTGGCTTCCAACTCTTCAATCACACAATCAGATTTCTTTGAAGATTTAGCAAGTAAAATAGCAAAAATTCTAGGCATAAAATTGAGGAAATTGTTCTTATTAATAGGGTCTCTTATAGCTTCAACAAAATCCGGGTGAATACTAATCATTTTAAGATCTTCTTTGTTACTATTAGGGGTTGCACCTTTGTTTTTATTGGCTTGAGTAACCTTTCTATTTTTTGCTGGAGTTTTTTTGGTAGTTTTAGCGGAAGCAAAATCATACTTAGATTACTAAAGATTTCTTCCAAATTTATCGATTATAGACGGAATTTCTTCAATTGTTTCATGAATCACGGTCCCCTTTTCGTTTAACAACTTAAGAACTTATCCCACTTTTGACCCAATTTTACTAGCAAAATTATGCATCTTTTTATCCAAGTTCTCAAGATGTTCTTCCATAAGAATTTTCTTTTCGATAGCATCTAGCCTTTCCATCACATGCTCGAGAGTCAAAGTTGTTTCATTAACCATAAGAGGTGGTGATCCCACTAAATTTCCCATAGAATTAAAAGCATCAAGAGAGGGGCACATCAAGAAATTTCCACCGGTAATCGTATCAAGGACGAATCTATACTAAGTGGTGATGCCCACATAAATACAACGAAGAAGAACAACGGTGGATTGCTTACATATAGATCTATTATGAGCATTGCAAATCCTATACCAAGCATCTTTTAAATTCTTCCCTCCCCTTTGCTTAAAGTTAAGAACCTTGTTATCAGGGGTGTACGCAACAGAAGAAGAGCTATCCATAACGGCAAAAGGTGTTAAGCAAGAGTGCACACAAAAATAGATCTGACGAGAAAACGGCGAACGAAAAAGAGAGCGAATAAAACGGTAAATTTTTGTGAAGTGGGGGAGAGGAAAAGGAGAGCAAAATGAGAAATAATGTAAATTGCAAGGAGATGAGATTTTTGATTAGGAACCTGGTAGATGTTGATGATGTCTCCCCGACAACGGCGCCATAAATTCCTTTAGATGCTGGCTTGAACTACGTCGGTATTTCCTCAAAGAGGAAGGGATGATGCAGCACAACAATGGGAGGTATTTCCCTCAGTGATGAGTCCAAGGTTATCGAACCAGTAGGAGAACCACGCAACACTACGTAAACGGTACCTGCACACAAAGAACAAATACTTGCAACCCGACGTGTTAAAGGGGTTGTCAATCCCTTTTGGGTAACGGTGCCGAAAATCGTCAAGTTGATGAGATAAAATTCTAGTAGATTGATAGATGCAAATAAAACGAAATAAAATTCAGCGAGGTATTTTTGGGTTTTTGATAATATAGATCTGAAAATAAAAGCGAATAAAAATAGATCTTGAAGGAAAATATGATAAAGAGACACGAGGGCTGTAGATTTCACTAGTGGCTTCTCTCGAGAAAAATAGCATACGGTGGGTAAACAAATTACTGTTGGGCAATTGATAGAATTTCAAATAATTATGACGATATCCAGGCAATGAACATTATATAGGCATCATGTCCAAGATTAGTAGACGACTTCTCCCTGCATCTACTACTATTACTCCACACATCGACTGCTATCCAGCATGCATCTAGTGTAATAAGTTCATGGAAAAACGGAGTAATGCAATAAGAACGATGACATGATGTAGACAAGATCTATTCATGTAGGAATTAGACCCCATCTTGTCATCCTTAATGGCAATGATATATACGTGTCATTTCTCCTTCTGTCACTAGGATCAACCACCGTAAGATTGAACCCATCACATAACACCTCTTCCCATGGCAAGGAAAATCGATCTAGTTGGCCTAACTAAACCAAAGATTCGAAGAATAAATACGAGGCTATAAGTAATCATGCATAGAAGAGATCAAAAGACTCAAATAACTTTCATGGATAAAAACATAGATCTAGTCATAAACTCAAAGTTCATCGGATCCCAACAAACACACCGCAAAAAGAGTTACATCAAATAGATCTCCAAGAGACTATTGTATTGAGAATCAAAAGAGAGAGAGCAAGCCATCTAGCTACTAACTATGGACCCGTAAGTCTACAATGAACTACCACGCATCATCGGAGAGGCACCAATGAGGATGATGAACCCCTCCGTGATGTCGTCTAGATTAGATTCTGTGGTTTCTGGAACTTGCAACGGCTGGAATTGATTTTCATTGACTCCCCTAGGGTGTCTGTAATATTGGGGTATTTAGAAAGAAAAGAGGCGGTGCAGGAGGCGGCCGAGGTGGGCACAACCCACCTGGGTGCGCTTGGCCCCCCAGCGCACCCTGGTGGGTTGTGCTCCTCTCGGAGCCCCCTGAGGTACTTCCTTGGCCCATCGTGTGTCTTTTGGTCGAAAAATCACCAAAAAGTTTTGTTGCGTTTGGACTCTGTTTGGTATTGTTTTCTACGAAGTAAAAAACAAGCAAAAACAACAACTAGCACTGGGCACTATGTCAATAGGTTAGTCCCAAAAATGATATAAATTTGCTATAAAATGACTATAAAACATCCAAGAATGATAATATAACAGCATGGAACAATCAAAATTATAGGTACGTTGGAGACGTATCATGTATGTATAGGATCTGAAGTTTTCCAAAGGTATGAGATCCTCTGTTGAATGCTTAGTTTATTAGACTTTGGTAATGTTGTGAAGGGGCACCAGTCACCATTACCACTGAAAGGCCACGAAGTATTTTACTAGTTGTAAAGGTTAGGATGTGAAGCTAATTCGAGGTGACAGTAAAAGTCTTTGCTTCTTACCTTTGCAATTTATAGGGGGTATATGGAGAACCCTTAGAGAGGCGACGTCTAGGGGTAACTCCTGGTTACCTTAGTTGCAACCCGCAGTGGGAGACTACGATAGTGGCGTGCATGGCACGAAGTTTACATAGAGTAGAATGTGTTATGAACCCAGTTCCGCCCAACATAATCATCAAGAGTGGTTCAAGTATCCACACTATACTATGACAATGCATAGGTTGCGCTAGAAACATACCAATGGGGATTCCAAACTCCCTGAGAATGACTTACTCCTCTGTCATTCCCACTTGTTGTTCATGCTACATTTTCTTCTTTACATTTATGTTATTTACTTTCAGTTCGCTCTACACCAAAATTATTATTTACTTCCGCCCTCACTTTGTTTGTAGTCTAGAATTACTTACAGGCAAAACTCCATAATTCGCTCCAAGAGGCAACAATCAATTCCTATGCTCCTTGTGGGATCGATACTCTTACTTCAAAAAGACTACAACTAAACCTTATGCACTTCCAGGCTGTCATGCTTTTTCTGGTGCCATTGCAGGGCAGCTGAGCGTTTTTTGGGCTTTGCTTTGAGTTTTGAATTATCTTGTGTTCTAATAGTTTTTGTAGGTTGCAAGCAATCATGATCTTACAAGAAAAAATTTACCAGGTAGGTATGGAACTTGTTGCGGGTCCAGCTTGACGAGAAAATTATATATCTATGGGGCCCGACCTGACTGGTCGAACATTTGAGATAAATCATCGGTTGCTTGACATGCTTAAAACAATACAATTCGAGGTGATGGAACTCAAAGTCCATATTTACATGTTAAAGAGTTTGAAATTACAAGTGGGACATTTCAGTTGCAGGATCTAACTCATGAAGAATTTAAAGTAAAATTGTTTCCTTATACTCTCGAGAAGGAAGCCGCTAAATGGCCACTAGAACAGCGTGGAGGTACCTTGAATGATTGGAGGAAGTTATTGATACTTCCATTTTGCATCATGTTTTCTTATTGATATTTATAAAGTTTTTGGTAATTGTTTTACTTTATGATGCAATTCTAATGTCCTTTCTCTTAATTTTCAAGAATTACATGGAGAGGAAAATTACCAGCAGCTGGAATTTTGGACCTAAAAAGCTACATAAGAGATACCTATTCTATGGAGTTCAAAATGACCTAAAACTTCATGGAGATTTTTTATTAAATATATAAAAAATACTAGAGCAAAGAAATACTAGAGGGGGCCACCTGCTGCCCAGGATGGTCCACCCTGATGCCTTGTGGGGCCCACAGCTGGCCTTCGGTGCCCATCTTCTGCTATACGAGGGGTTTTTCCCTAGAAAAAACAAGGAGAGGACTTTATGGAGAAGCGCTGCCGTCTCGAAGTGGAACTTGGGCAGGATCACTTTTTCCCTCCGGTAGAGCGATTCTGCCGGGGATACTTCCCTCAGAGGGGAAGGAATTGAAGCCATCGACATCACCAATGATCCTTTCATGGTGGGAGGACCAATCTTCATAAACATCTTCACCAGCACCATCTCATCTAAAACCCTAGTTCATCTATTGTATTCAATCTTTGTCTCAAAACCTCAGATTGGTACCTGTGGATTGGTAGTAGTGTTGATTACGTCTTGTAGTTGATGCTAGTTGGTTCATTTGGTGGGAGATTATATGTTTAGATCCTTAATGATATTCAATACCCCTCTTATTTTAAACATGAATATGATTTGTGAGTAGTTACTTTTGTTCATGAGGACATGGGAGAAGTCTTGTTATAAGTAATCATGTGAATTTGGTATTCGTTTGATATTTTGATGATATATATGTTGTTCTTCACCGACTACATGAAACTTCACCGTACTTGGGCCTAAGGAAAGGTGATTAATAAGTAGATGATGGGTTTCTAGAGTGATAGAAGTTTAAACCCTAGTTTGTGCATTATTCTATAAGGGGCTTATTTGGATCCATAAGTTTTATGCTATGGTTAGATTTATCTTAATTCTTCTTTCGTATCAGATGCTTGCGAGAGGGGGTAATCATAAGAGGGTTGCTTTTTCGAGTATGAACAACACCCTAGCATCAGTCCACCCACATAACAAATTATCAAAGTAGCGAACGTGAATCAACTAAACATGATGAACGTGACTAGATGACAATTCCCATGTGTACTCGAGAGCATTTTGCTTTATATAAGAGAACTTTCCTGCTTGTCCTTTGCTATAAAAAGGATTGGGTCACCTTTCTGCACCTATGTTACTATTGCTACTTGTTACTTGTTACGGATTACCTTGCTACAAAATTATCTGTTACCGCTACTTTCAGTATTTGCAAAGAATACCTTGATGAAAACCGCTTATCATTTCCTTCTGCTCCTTGTTGGGTTCGACGCTCTTACTTATCGAAAGGACTATGATTGATCCCCTATACTTGTGGGTCATTATTTATTATCTCTGTTCTTCGCTTGTTTTTATCCTCAAGGAAAATTATATAAAATAATAAGAAAGATTGGTAGCTTTGGCAACGTCCAGGTGAGCGATTGGTTGGCGCTGATAAAAGGTACCTTAATATAATCTCTAGATGTCCTGGACACTATTACCCTGATTACCTAATTGTGAATTTCTTTTATAGAGGACTCGATGCACAAAGCAAGCTTGCATTAGATATTGCTTCCCAAGGATCATTTATGGGCACTAATATTTCCCAAGCTTGGGGGTTTCTTGACATAATGCGCCAAAATGCTGAAAGTTGGTTCCTATGTTCAAAAGAGAAGAAGAAGGTCGATCCTGGTTCTGACAATATTAAATTCTCCAAATCCGAGAAGATGAAAAATCTTCGTCATACACTTTATATTGGAACTAACCCTGCTTTACGGATCTTGAAAGACTTCTCTGAGTTTTGCTAAATACCAGGCAAAGGGTTCGTAAAACATAGTAGGGAATAAAAAACAATCCGCATGGTGGAAGCAATAATGAAGAAAGACACTCCGCCTCCTAATCGAAGAGAGCCTTATTTTCAGAAGAAGGCAAAAGAAAAAGGAGAGTCACTCACAACCAAGCATAAAAGAGTATCAAGGTAGAATGATACGGGATCCCGCCACACTTAATATTGTGAAAAAACTTGTCGTACCTGTATTAGTGGTTAATAAAGAAGTCCACCTTGGCTGAGATACAACCTCTTATCTAAAAGCGTGCAATCAAGATAAAAATACATGTAAACAAACATTGTCATGCTCATTTGGTAGCAAGTCTCATTTCAGTCTGTGTGATTCTAGATCTCCGGTCAATATTATTCCTTATAGTCTTTATGCAAAAAATTATGATGAAATTTCTCCACGTACTCCTGAGCCAACTGACGTGGTTATTAAACTTGCAGAAAAGACTGATAGAGCACCTTGTGGTATCCTGAAGGATGTCAATATTATTATCGGTTCACTCATATATCCTATTGATACATTTGTGTTGATGACTTCTAAGGATAAAGATTGTCCTATTATCAACCTCTTTTCTAAATATTGCAGGGGCATATATAAAAAAGAAAACTATCTCCATGAAGTGGGGAGAGGAGATGATTAAATTTACCTTCTCTGCTGTAATGAAGAAGCCATACCACAGAGAGTCCCAAGACAAAGAATAGCTGAAATTCATCTCCAAACGCCAGAAGATGAAGTAGAAAGGGTCTTGGTGAAACCCGAATCTCTATTTGAAGATGAGGAGAAGAAAGAGATTGAAATGATCATGGATGCCACTCCCGTGCAACCCCCACTTGAATAAAATATATGAGGTTCTTGAAAGAAAAGGAGACGAGAAATTAGCCCCTCCTATTGTTAAACCCTTACCCAAGGGACTGAGGTACGAATTTATGGATAGAACTGAAAATTTTCTTGTTATTGTTAACGCTAATATTTCAGGAAACGAGAAGGAGAAACTATTGACGGTGCTATCAAGACACCATAAGGCGATGTGATAGGGATAGACCCCTCCATTTATTCGCATGCTATTACTATTGAAGAGGGACCAAGCTAGTAATTGTTCTTGCCAGGAACTATAGACTCCTGAAAATCATAACCACTTCTAGTTCAAAAGTATTTGAGGTGACTTCGCTTATAGAACCGGTTGCGTTGTGGAACACCCATGATTTATGTTCGCCAATGCCCCCTCTTTTCGTCACCCCGTGGGCCACGGGGAGATGCAGCATGGCGGCGAGCATGGCTACACATCACGGTAACACGCACCACAGCAAGCGTTCTAGGCTTGCTAGTGCAAGAATTCTGTAATCTGGGGGTGACGAAAAGAATGGGGCTTTAGTGAACATAAATCATGGGTGTTCCACAACGCATCCGATTCTATAAGCGAAGTCGCCTCAAATACTTTTGAACTGGAAGTGGTTATGATTTTTCAAACCGCCTTCGTAGATTAATAGAAGCGGTTTCTGATTTCCAACCGTCTCCGCGGGATTAATAGAGGCGGCTCTGTCACGTGTGAATGTAACCTTCTTCATTGGCCGCTGCTATACCTGGCCATACCTCGGGCCGGCCGGGCTTCAGGCCAGGCCTAGCCAAGCCCGACGCAAAAAACCCAGACCTGGGCCCGGCCCGGCCCGGCCATCGAGCCTATTTTCTGGGCCTTAGCCGAACACGTAAAAGCCCGTCGAGCTCCGGGCCGCCCGGCCCGACCTTCAGAAATACACAAAAATGATGGGCCCGGGCCCGGCCCGGCCTTCGGGCTCAAAATCTAAGCCCGAGCCCGGCTCAGAGGCAGCGTCGGGCCGGGCCAGGCTTCCCATGGCCAGGTATAGCCGCTGCTAATGCCTGTTTTTTCTTCTAGTGAAGGATGATCAAGAAATGGATAGGCCTCCCGATTCTTGTTCTACGGGGCACTCAATAAAAAATTGGATGGATCAACATTTCATGCAACATTAATACCTCTTGATGGCTTCGCTCACAATGTACTTGCTAACTAAATCATTTGGAATGAGCGGAGGACTCGAGTCTTTTGCGCTATTTTAGCTAACAACGAAAGCAGGACCAAAATTTTCACAAATTGCAGATGCCACCCACCTCAACTCCGACTACAACCTCGCCGCTTCAGGAGTAACGGCATTATGCAGCCAGCAGCCATACATACAAACAACTGCGAAGACAGGTCCCAAGCAGCCCGGGCCGTGGCCTGGGGCCTGAAGCCCAAGTCACGATGCTCTAAAGTAAAGGAAGGAAGGCTGCTCGGGGCAGCCTGGGCCTTGGCCATTTCTTGCCGCCGCCACTTGCATACTGCGAACACTTAAAAGTCTTTTACTTCAACTCAAAAAAAAAACTCAAAAGTCTTTTACTTTACCGGGAACTGATTAATTAGAATGTACAGTACGTGTGCATGGCAACGCACCGCATGATCTTCTACTCCCTCCGTTCCTAAATATAAGTGTTTTTGGAGATTTCACTATGGACTAAATACAGATCAAAATGATTGAATCTACACTTTAAAATATGTCCATAGACATCTGTATATAGTTTGTAGTGAAATCTCTAAAAGGACTTACATTTAGGAACAGAGGGAGTACAATACTGCAGCTGGGCTTCACCATTAGAATAGGGTGAAATTTTCTTTAAAAAAAATGAGACCAACCCAAGGGCTAACCCTCGTTGGCTTTTCTTTATAGGAGAAACTCCGCGAGCACCGTCCAAGCCGGGACTTGAACTCGGGTGGGCTGGCAGCAACCTCAGCTGCCCAGCCAACAGGTCGACGCCCCGTCCTCCACAAAAAAAAAGAATAGGGTGAAATTTTGATCGTCTTTGCTGCTCCGGTGGCAGGACTTGAGTTGTATATTTCCCTCCTGAAAAGGTCCACATGCTTGAGGTGCTCCTTGCTTCTTTGCTGTGTGCCATTCCAATGCTGCATGAACAGTGCATGAAGCTTTAAATAACACAGTGTGCAACTCTGCATGGGCATACATACACACACACAAGCCAGTAGGCAAAGTGAACTGCCATCAGATCAGCATGGGAATCTCTGAGGCAAAATTCCTCAGCTATTACCAAGCCGGATCCAAAACTAATCGGCGAGGCCTCACACTTCGAAGTGACTCGTGCTGCTAGAGAGCTGGGCGTTTCACGTTTGCATGCTGGGCAGAGCATGATCTAGTGGCACAGGAACCGGCCATGGCCATCCTAGTAGAGTAGCAGATGCTGATGGCCGGCCCCCTCCTCTACCCCTTTCTTTCTAATCTTGCCGGGAACTTGACGACGCTACGCTACAAGAGGAGAAGCTGGAAGAAAGCAAAATGAAAAGGAAAAAATGTCAAGGAAAGCAAAAGAGGGCACATGCATCATGCATGCATGGCACACGGCAACGGGAAGCAAGCAAAGCAAAGCAGGGCCGTTTTCAGGCTTGCGGGCAGGAGGCATCCCTAGCACGAGAAGGGCCCTTGCGCCCAGGGCCTCCAGCAACTTTCGCATTAATCCAAGGCTGCCCTCTGGCGCTGCATGCCAATATGCCATTGCCGTCCATGGCGCTACCCGAGCTTTAATCGGCCATTGCCGATGGCAGGCAGTGCAGGGGCCGGGTGGGGAATGTGGAGGCATGGACGGTCGTGGGCGTGTCGCGACTTTGCTGGGTAGGCGCCATTATCCGCCGCGTGTGACCCACCCCACCGCGCGTCGTGACGCGACACACACAGTACCCATGCCGTTTTGCAGCTCCGCCTCCGCTGGCCATGGCATGGTGTTAGACTGTATTTACATGTGTATATTGTAACGTTGTATACCACCTCATTATATATATATATGTGATAGGCCACCTCTAGAGGGTTGTGTCGGTTCCCCCCAAAGCCTATTCTCTTACATGGTATCACGCTAGGTTACGTCCGCTTCCGCCTAAAAACCCTAAACCGCCGCCGCCGCCGCCGCCACCGCCGCCGCCGCCGCCACGCCCGCTGTCGCCGTCGCCCGACTGCTATGACGTCCGCCGCTGCGTCCGGCTCCACCACCACCGGTTTTCTGCCGGCCTCCCTCGCGGCACTTCTCTCGAGGCCGCTGGATGCCGCCTCCCTTCAGGCGCCGATCGGGACACGGAGCGTCGGCTCCCTCTTCGCGCTCCCGCCGGCTGCTACTTCGCCCGGGGCAGGCGCTTGTGGCCCACACCGCCGCCGCCCCGTCAACCGCGGCTGTCGCGCCCTCGGCCACTGCGCCGCTGGTGGCGGAGGACGTCGCGCTGGCAGGCTTCGCGGCGTCAACCGCGGCCATCGCGCCCTCTGTCACCGCGCCGGCTGCCCCTCTGACTGTCTCCACGGTGGTCTCACCTCAGCCAGTCTCCTCGATGGGATCGCAGCCGCCGCCGCCGTTTCACTTCGGCCATCTCATCACCATCAAGTTGTCGTCGGACAATTACATCTTCTGGCGCGCGCAGGTTCTTCCGCTTCTTGGGAGTCACTATCTGCTTGGCTATGTCGACGGCTCTCTCCCTTGCCCTCCTGCGCTGGTTGACAGCGTGCACGGTCCGGTCTATAATCCGGCTCACCGTGTCTGGACAGGGCAGGATCAGGCGAACCTCTCCTCCATCCAGGGGTCGCTCTCTCCGGCCGTTGCTGGGCTTGTTGTCTTCGCCAAGACGTCTCACGAGGCATGGACTATTCTTGAGCGCTCATTTGCGGCACAGTCGCAGGCTCGTGTATCTGGGCTCCGTCGCCAACTTGGGGAGTGTCAGAAGCTTGACTCCACCGCCACTGAGTTCTACAACAAAGTCAAGAGTCTCGCCGACACGCTGGCCTCCATTGGACAGCCCCTCACCGAGTCCGAGTTCAACTCGTTTATTGTCAATGGTCTTGATGAGGAGTATGACGCCCTAGTCGAGATCATCAATGAGAGGGGCAACTCCACGCCCATGCCAGCACACGAGGTCTTTTCACGCCTCCTGCTTACTGAGCAACGAGTCGAGACGCGCCGATCCAGGGGCAACGGCGCCCTCTCGGCAAACGCCGCCACCAAGGGTGGTCGCTCCTCTGCTTCATCCAGGGCTCCTTCGGGGCAGTCACCACCACCCGCCTCGGCCCCTCCTCCTACTGCGACGCTACCAGGGGCTGGCGGTCCACGTGTGTGCCAGCTTTGTGGTCGCGATGGGCACTGGGCCTCGAAGTGTCACAAGCGCTTCCAGCGGGGTTTTCTTGGTCTCGGCAATGACGGGAAGGATACACGCAACTTTGCTCATCAGGTCGCCATGGCTGATCGTCCGCCGCCGCAGAAGCCACAGGGACACACTCAGTCCTACTCCATTGATCCCCACTGGTACATGGACTCTGGGGCGACAGAGCACCTGACCAGTGAGATGGGGAAGCTTCACACTCGTGAACCCTACCATGGCTCCGACAAGATCCACACCGCCAATGGAGCAGGTATGCACATCTCTCATATTGGTCAAGCATCACTTCTCACTAGACATGCCAATAGGAGTCTTCAACTTCGCAATGTTCTTCGAGTTCCATCTGTGACACGTAATCTTCTTTCAGTTCCTAAACTCACTCGTGATAATAATGTGCTTTGTGAATTTCATCCTTTTGATCTTTTTATTAAGGATCGGGGCACGAGGGACATTCTTCTTAGTGGGCGGCTCTGCCAAGGTCTCTATCGTCTGGAGCATCCTGGCGTCGCTCGCGTCTTCAGTGGAGTTCGGGTATCTCTGTCACTTTGGCATGCTCGTCTTGGTCACCCGGCCACACCTATTGTCCGGCATGTTTTGCGTCGTCATGAGCTTCCTAGTGTGTCTAGTAATAAAGATGTAGCAGTGTGTGATGCTTGTCAGCAGGGGAAGAGTCATCAACTTCCTTTTTCGGAGTCCAGTCGTGAGGTGAAACATCCTTTAGAACTTGTGTTTTCAGATGTATGGGGTCCTGCTCAGACTTCTGTTAGTGGTCATAATTACTATATCAGTTTTGTTGATGCTTACAGCCGCTTTACCTGGCTTTATCTTATCAAACGTAAGTCTGATGTGTTTGACATTTTTGTTCAGTTCCAAAAACATGTTGAACGCCTTCTCAAGCACAAAATTGTTCATGTTCAGTCGGACTGGGGTGGCGAGTATCGCAACCTCAACTCCTTCTTTCAGTCGCTTGGGATCACTCATCGTTTAGCATGTCCACATACACATCAGCAGAATGGTTCAGTAGAACGTAAGCATCGTCACATTGTTGAAGTTGGTCTGACTCTTTTGGCCCATGCATCTGTTCCGTTTCGTTTTTGGAGTGATGCTTTCACCACTGCATGTTTTCTCATCAATCGTACTCCCACTCGTGTTTTGAATATGAAGACTCCCATTGAAGTTCTCCTTAATGAACAACCGGACTACACCTTTCTCAAGGTGTTTGGGTGTGCTTGCTGGCCCCATCTCCGTCCATATAACAAGCGTAAGCTCGAGTTTCGTTCCAAGAAGTGTGTTTTTCTTGGTTATAGCTCTCTTCATAAAGGATACAAATGTCTTCATGTGCCCACTAATCGTGTCTACATCTCTCGGGATGTTGTGTTTGATGAGCATGTTTTTCCCTTTGCCAAACTCCCTGTGTCCACTACCGAGCCACCTGTCATGCATTCATCCTCTGTTGCTTCTGACCAATTTGATGATGTTGCATATTCTCCTCTATTGTTGCCTAACCATGGTGCAGGCACTGGTCGTGGGGCTCGTTTGGAGATTCTGGAAGTGCCATCTTCCTCTTCGTCGCCATCGCCTTCATCCTCGGCACCTTCTGTTATGCATGAGGAGCACATGGCGCCCCTGCATGGCCTCGGTTTCCGTGCTCATGCACGGCCGATCGACGTCCTGGCCCGGTCGCCTCTGGCTACTGGGCTGCCTTCGCCATCGTCGCGCCCTGCAACCCCGCCGACTGGGCCGGCCTCCTCGGTCCCCGTCTCGCCCAGGGCGTCGGGGCAGTCATCACCAGGCCTGGCCTCGCCCGCCCCTGCCTCGCCCAGGGTGTCTGGGCCCTTCTCACCAGGGCCGGCCTCGCCTGCTCTCGCCTCGCCAAGGCCGTCTGGGCCGGTGTCACCGGAGCTGGCCTCGCCCACTCTCGGTTCGCCCATGGCCTCTGAGCCCCTGTCGTCGGGCCAGTCTTCGCCATGCAGCCCGGAGTCGTCTGTCCCGAGCTCGCCTGAGGTGATTCCTGCATCTCCGGCGACCGTCACGTCTCCGTCACCTTCGCCTCCGCCGGCTCCTGCTGCTGCTCTACGTCCACATACGCGCAGTCGGAGTGGCATTTTTCAGCCTAAGCAACGTCACGATGGCACAGTTGCTTGGTTAGCGGCGTGCATGTCTGCTGCTCTCGCAGATCCATCCTCTGAGCCACGCACGTATCAAGCTGCTATGCGCATTCCTCATTGGAGAGAGGCCATGGAGCAGGAGTATCAAGCGCTTCTTCACAATCAGACATGGACTCTTGTTCCTCCACAATCACGGGTAAATGTCATTGATTCCAAATGGGTTTTCAAAGTGAAGAGGCATTCTGATGGGTCCATTGAGCGCTATAAGGCTCGTCTGGTTGCTCGTGGTTTTCGACAACGTTTTGGACTTGACTATGAAGACACCTTCAGTCCAGTGGTCAAGCCTACTACCATCAGACTTCTTCTCTCTCTGGCTGTTACTCGAGGTTGGTTTCTTCGTCAGCTTGATGTTCAAAATGCTTTTCTTCATGGTGTCTTGGCGGAGGAGGTTTACATGCGCCAGCCTCCGGGTTTCTCTGATCCGGATCGCCCTGATCATCTCTGTCGTCTGTCCAAGGCAATTTATGGTCTGAAGCAGGCTCCTCGTGCTTGGCATGCTCGTCTTGCAATGGCTCTTCGTGCTTATGGTTTTGCATCATCAACTGCTGACTCCTCATTGTTTCTTCTTCAAAGGCCTGAGGTTACTATGTACTTGTTGGTCTATGTAGATGATATCATTTTGGTCAGCTCCTCTCAGTCGACTGCTACTGCGCTTGTTCGCTCACTTGGTGCTGATTTTGCGGTCAAGGACCTTGGGAAGCTTCATTACTTTCTTGGTGTGGAGGTTACTTCTCGTGCTGCTGGCCTTGTTATGACGCAGAAGAAGTACTCTCTGGATTTGTTGCAGCGAGCTGGGATGCTTAAGTGCAAACCGACGACTACACCCATGTCTACCACTGATAAGCTCAATGCTGTTGATGGTGTGCTTCTTTGTTCTTCTGATGCGACAGAGTACAGGAGTATTGTTGGTGGGCTCCAGTACTTGACGATCACGCGACCAGACATTTCCTATACTGTTAACCGAGTCTGCCAGTATCTGCAGTCACCCCGTGACACTCATTGGTCTGCTGTTAAGCGGATTTTGCGCTATATTCGTTTCACGGTGGCTCATGGTTTGCATATTCGACCGTCTGACTCTGGTTGTCTTTCAGCATATTCTGATGCAGACTGGGCTGGCAATCCGGATGACAGGCGATCCACGGGGGGTTATGCTGTCTTCTTTGGCTCTAACCTGATTGCCTGGAGTGCTCGAAAACAGGCTACTGTCTCGCGTAGCAGTACTGAGGCTGAGTATAAGGCTGTGGCCAATGCCACATCAGAGATCATCTGGGTACAGTCCTTGCTTCAGGAGTTAAGTATACCCCAATCACAGCCTCCTGTTCTTTGGTGTGATAACATCGGTGCTACATACCTTTCTGCAAATCCGGTATTCCATGCCCGAACGAAACACATTGAAGTTGACTATCACTTTGTGCGTGAACGTGTCTCTCAGAAGCAACTACAGATCAAGTTTATTTCTTCCAAGGATCAACTTGCTGACATCTTCACCAAGCCATTGCCTTTGCCACAGTTTGAGACTTGCAGGCGCAATCTTACCCTTCTAGATTCATTAGAAAGTGGTTAAGATTGAGGGAGGGTACTGTATTTACATGTGTATATTGTAACGTTGTATACCACCTCATTATATATATATGTGATAGGCCACCCCTAGAGGGTTGTGCCGGTTCCCCCCAAAGCCTATTGTCTTACACATGGCATGGAAGAGGAGGCTGGTCTGGCCTTCCCTGCCGGAGTTAGGGTTCGTAGGCACGTCCGTTCTCGTGTAAAACCTCAATCAATCCGCCATCTCTGGCCTCGTTTCTTCTTCGGGTGGCATTTCAGGCGAGCCACTCCGGTGTCGGCGTGGACAGGTCGGTGGCACCGAGCTAGAAGCAAACATGGTAGTACCACCACGGCACCATCCGTACTTTGCATCTTTGTTAATTAACAAACATTCTTTGACGTGATTTGAATAAAGGTTAAAGGATGCTTCTACCGATTGCTGAGACACCGGGTGATTGGTCTGGTCAATGCAGGCCACCACCCGCTGTAGCCTCGTGTGTGTGTGTGTGTGTGTGTGTGTGTGTGTGTGTGTGAACACCAGTTGATCAGGCACAGCCGGTACGCGTACGTACGTACGTGAACCATCGCACATATCCACGGAGCCGCTTGCAGCCGGTGCAGTTTTCTGGCGGATTCCTATCCTGCGTACACAAGCCGCAAAATGGCAGCACCAGTATCTTGTCTCGGAGTGCACTCGTATGCATGCATGTGTCTCCCCAACCAACCGAGCTCAGCCGGCGACCCCGTGCATGGCCAGCAATAGCAACACGGTCCGCAGTGGCATCGTCCGCGGCACCTCGTCGCTACCAAACATACGTGCCAAGACAAACGCCCTGCGCGCATGCATGGACCACGCACAAACGTACGGCGCCATGGCCACCATGGACCAGAGATCAGCTGCGAAAGGGGCCTGAGAAACCCAGGATGCTAAAGATGATGCAATTCGCATCCTGATCAAGGACAGGCTAGCTAATTGGACCATCCATATGTACGTGCATAGTGAGCGTCTCTGGAGTAAGACTGTTGATGGGAGGAGGAGGGCGCAGAGGAGATGGTGACCCCTCGGTGTTTAAGCCGTGTAAATGAGGGCACTATGGAGACCATGGGGGTGGCTTGGCAGGCAAGGACGACTTGAGGGGCAGAAGGGAGGTAAGTTGCTTTTAATGAAACCAACACTTTAATGGTGCCCATGCCCTGTACCGCGTAGCTGTGGATCATGCATGCAGGTGGGCCTAAGGGTTTGGGCTTTAGGGAAAGGTGGAGAATGAGTGAGATCAGATCATTCTCTCTTTCTCTTTGAGTTTGATCACATCATTTTTCTTCATGCAGGTGATAGGCATCCCTTTTTTTCCCTGAAAATGTGGGAGCTAAGAGCAAACTTCAACGGGGCGACTCATTTTGTCCGCTGGCATCCGTTTGGGTTGGCGCGGACACAAAAATTGGCCCAGCGCGCCGACCCAAACGGGCGCGCGTCCGCTTTTGTCCGCGGGCGACCCATTTCCGGTTCATTTTTGAGCCGGATTTACATCGGCGTGGACAAGAAACGGACGCGCGTGCGCTCGCCTTTTTCTTCCCCGGGCCCGCTGGTTGGTGGCACATTGGCCTCCCCCCATCCAACAACAACCATGCCCGCCACCTTCGTTGTCGCCGCCGCCGCCCATTTTCCGGTGACTCTGCCAGCTGCCGGCGCCCGCAACATCTCTGAGCAACGCCGCCACCACCCACGTCGCCACCGCCGTCTTGCCGTCTGGAACCGACTGCTTCCCACCCTGACACCCCCCGCTCCCCCAACACAACCGCGACCGCGACCAAGAAGCCACCTCACCGTCCCTGGCCAGATCCTCACCGGCACGCTCGTCGGACGCCGGCGCGGCAGCTAGCTGGTCCGTGCGCGCCCCGACTCCCTTCGCCGTCAATCTTCTTCGTCGACGCCCACAAGTTGTTTGACAGTTTGCCAAGGTATAAAATGGACTCCGCCGACGAGTTTTTTTTTCACAATTCCATCATGACATGCATGATTGAAAAACTCAGATGCAACTGCAAAATGATTTGGTTGAGCATACGTGGCTCATGTTGGCAACCAATAGATGTATCTTTTTTATTCGGCTTGCAAAACTATGTGAGACATTTTTACTTGTATTCGGCTTGTAAAACTATATTATTTTATTCGGGTAAAACTATGTTATTTGACTATATTTTTTAATGCAAAAGCAATGCAAAAATGAGCTATTTGTTGAAATAGGACGGCCAGCCGGCCACGTCGGCAGATATGGGTCGGCGCGTTGAGCGCACTGCTGACCCAAATCTTAAATAAGGCGGACGCCGGACGGGCGGCCGACCTAAACAAATAAAAAGCAGACACAATCACCGTCCGTTTAGGTCTGCCTGTTGAAGTTGCTCTAACATGCCGCCGCATTTTTATATGTAAGAAATATCAACATATTCTACCATCTCTACCGCACTGGTATTGCCAGGCTTAAGAGACCGTTGGAAGGCAAAAACAAGAAGCAGAATCTGTGTCGTTCAAACTTCAAACTTGTGTTGCTTGACAAGAAGCAGAAAGATCGTAGTCGTACAAACCACAAAACAAAGCAAGAGAGAGAGAGAGTCCCCCCGAGGGATAGAAGTGGAAAACAAAAATTCCAACAGCTGTTTTGCAGTCACGTATGGTTACTATCTCAGGGGCCCCCTCCCAGTACTTCTCTTTGGGCAGCCCACCCTCTCTCTCTCTCTCTCTCTCCAGCACATACGCATACAAATCCACCCCTAGATTTTGTTTGGATCTTGTGCGTGCGCCCAGCCCATCCGATCCACTCAACTCCACTCGTGAACGGACAATGAAAAAACAGAGCCGGCCAGGCCCAGAGTCACAGCCAACTTTAATTGCTAGTACCAGCTAGAGACCTAGCGGCAGCAGCGTAGCATGTCGCACGGCACTGTGCTTTTGCAGAAGCATGCAGCTAGCCCGGCACCTGCCTTGCTGCAGCGTCTACCCCGCCACGAACGTACTAGCGCCTCTTACACACACGGTCACGCATCACTCGCACCGCACAAAGGGGTAGACCGGCTCATAGCTTCTCTCGTGTACATGATGCTACTCTTGTTTGCATCGGTCGCTTTGTTGGTTTCTTCTTTCTTGTATGTGTGCGAGCCACTTTGCTGGCCTGTTTGTCTCGCCCTGTGTCAGGCCAGATACGGGAATGCATGGCAGCGCGCAGTGTCGACTGTTGGGCAATAGATGCGACCGCAGAAATGGTTTTAATAACGTACCCATAGCTACATATACGAGCGCACAGTGACATGGGCCGTGCATGCATGCGGAAAACGCAATGTATCGGTCGCCATGGACGCATGCATGCTGCATGCACCGGTCACGAGCCGCTCCGATCGATCTTTCCACCGTTGAACTTTGTTTTTGCCACTCGTAGCTTTTGTTTCCTGCTGTTCCCCTACCTCTCGCAGCTGCACGCTTGTTGATACCTTCTGACTACCTAGCCACAAGCTACGCCGTAGGTAGCCTGCGCCTCTCCTACTCTCGTGCCATGGCCATCGCATGCATGCATGCAGGTTCTCCCCCTCGTGATCCATCTCCTGATATTCTAGTATTTGCTTGCTCCTAGCTAGCTAGCTAAGTGCTTCTGCAGACTTAATTAATTTCAGAGGAGGGCTGGGAGTAACATAAAGCCGATTGATCGTGACGTCTATCTGCCCCTTGCCTGTGGACGCGCAGAAAGAAAGAGCACTCGATCGAGCTGCTCCGAGTTCCAAAACGAAGAACGGAGTAAGTTGGACGTGACACTTTGACACCTATCACCAGAGATTACTTGCTGGTCTTGCTGTGTGAGTTGTGCGATTAAATGGGTAAGAGCAACTCCAACGCGCCGACCCAATTGATGGGGCCATTGTTCACCTTCTGTCCGTTTGAGTCGGTCGCCCGCACGGCGTCCGTCCTATTTGAGTTTTGGGTCGGCATTGTGCTCCAACGCGTCGATCCATATATGCCGATGTGACCGGCTGGCCACTCTTTTTCAACAAATAGCACAAATTTTACATTATTTCATACATAAATTTTGCATTATTTCACAAGCAAACATATAGTCCACAACCAAATAAATAGCGTAGTTTCAACCAAATAAAAATATCATAGTTTTACAAGCCGAATAAAAGTATAATAGCCTCACATAGTTTTGCAAGCCGAATAAAACAGATACATCTATTGGTTGTCAACATGAGCCCACATATACTCAAACAAATCATTTTACAATTGCATGTGAGTTTTCCAATCACGCATGTCATTGATGAAATTGGGTGAACCGTTCAAACGTTGCAGCTCCTCCATGCTCAGACACAACATTCTCATCCTGAAACTGAAACTCTTCATCGTACATACGTTCCGGGCGCTCATCTTGTACGATCATATTGTGCAAGATCACATAAGCAGTCATCACCTCCCACAGTTTCTTCATGGTCCAAGTCTTAGCACAATACTGAACAATGCCCCATCAAGATTGCAAAACAACAAAGGCACGCTCGACGTCCTTCCTAGCACTCTCTTACTCTTTGGCAAATCTTTTTCTCTTCTCTCCGACAGGGTTGGAGATTGTCTTCATAATAGTGGTCCACTAAGGATAGATACCGTCACCCAGGTAGTATCATTTGTCGTAGTTGTGGCCGTTGATAGTAAAGTTCATCGGTGGGCTGTTGCCTTCGGCAAGCCTAGCAAACACCAGCGACCGTTGAAGCATGTTGATATCATTGTGTGATCCGGCCATGCTAAAGAAAGTGTACTGGATCCAGAGATCTTGAGATGCCAGAGTCGTAAGTATGACAGTGCAAGCCCTGACATGGCCCTTATACTGCCCTTGCCAAGCAGAAGGGCAGTTCTTCCACTCCCAGTGCATGCGGTCTATACTGCCAAGCATCCCTGAGAAGCCCCTGCTGGAATTCATCGCCATTAAGCGGGCTATATCTTGAGGAGTCGGCTCTGTCAAGTACTCAGGGCCAAACACAACAATAACAACCCTGCAGAACTTGTACAGGGAGTCTAGGCATGTAGACTCGCTCATACGGACGTACTCATCAATGAGATCACCGGGCACTCCGTATGCAAGCATTCAGATGCCTGCAGTGCATTTCTGATAAGAGCAGAAGCCAATCTTTGCAAGCGTATTCTCTTTGCACTCAAAATAGTCATCATAGCCGACCACACCCTCTCTAATACGGTTGAAAAGATGCCTACTCATACGGAAACGATGATGAATTCTGATGTTTGAACAATGGGTTTGTTGTGTCAAAGTAGTCCTTCCAAAGAAGGAAATGTACGCTCTCTCGGTTGCGATTCAACACCGGAAGGTGCCCCCGGAATGGAGCCCCGGAACAACGGCCGCTGGCTATTGAGGTGGTGATGGACCAACACGGTACCAAGATCTCCTCCTGATCATCGGACAAGGAATCACCGGAGTCGCAAAGGAAATTGTGAAAAAAGAACTCGTTGGCGGAGTCCATTTTGTACCTTGGCAAACTGTCAAACAGTTTGCGGGCATGGACGAAGGAGGCGGCCGGCGAAGGGAGTCGCGCCGCCCTCGGACCAGCTACCTGCCCCTGGCGGCGTCAGACGACCGTGCCGGTCTTAGGACGAAGGAGCTGGCCGGGGCGGCGAGGCGGATTCTTGGTCGTGGCTGTGTCGGGAGTGGGGATGGGAAGCTTTCGGATCCCCGGCGGCAAGACGACGATGACGGCGACGTGAGAGGTGGCGGTGTTGCATAGGGTGGATGTTGCCCGGCAGCTCGACAGCGGGCGTCGGTGGCGGTGACGAAGGAGGCGGGCGAGGGTTTGCTGTTGGAATAGAAGTGGATGGCCAATGTGCCACCGACTAGCGGGCCAAGGGGAGTAGGCGGGCGCAGCGCGCGTCTGCCTCGTGTCCGCACCGACGCAAATCCGACTCAAAAATGGGTCGGAATGGGTCGGCAGACGGGCAAAAGGCGGACACGCGTCCGTTTGAGTCGGCGCGTTGGGCCGACTTTTTTGTCCGAGCCGACCCAAACGAATGCACGCAGACGAAATGGGTCGCCACGTTAGAGTTGTGCTAAGAGCATCTACAACCACAATTACCAAATCGAGCGCTCTGTACATTCGCGTATCTAATATCCGGTGTCCTATATTCATACTATATATCCAACGTCATAAACTACTCCACATAGATCAAACAACGAACAAAAAATAAACATCAAGCAGACAACAAAATGCACATAAATCAAATTTACATCCCCCAAAAGAGCACCAAAATTCATCGTCGGATATGTTCCAAACTTAGACATCTCAAAAACGATAATAATAAACGTAGGAGGAGCGTCTTCACCACTTCCTCCCCGGATCTTTGCCCATCCGGTCACTGGCGCAGCTTTAGGCGTCCACTGCTGGTGGTCGATCGGCCGAGTCGGAGGAGTCGTGGTCATCGCCGTGGTCGAACGAGGAGTCGGAGAGGACGATAAGCCCCTTCATCCGCCGGACGACCATGTCCTGCTGCCGCTTCAACTTCGCCACCCGAGCCGCCTCCGCCGCCTCGCGCTCCGATTGCTCAATGGCAACTTGGAGGACCTTGGCATTTTTCCTCCGTAGACGGGGAGCATCCATTTCCCGCCGTTGTAAGTGACCGACGGTAGAACCCAAACGAGGAGCCGCTCATCCTCGTCCGGCTCCACCTGCAACTGGCGGCGGCAGAACACAGGTTGCTCCGCCGTGTTCCTCTCTCTTGCCCGCTGCCTCTCACAGCGGGCGCCGGGCGCCTCCGATTCTGGCATGCGCATCTAGGATGCCAGAGCGGATACTAGAACCAACCACTGCCCATGCGGAGCACCAGCCGGCTGTGGAAGGGGACGACGAAGGGTAGCGCGGACTGAGCAGCCCCGCGAAGCTATGCGCGGATTGAGGGAGGAGTTGTGGTGGTCGCGCTGCGCCGGCGTGGGAGAGGCGACAGGGGAGATCCGGAGCTGCCCCCGTGTCCACCTTGGACCACCTGCAGTGCAATGCCGATGGCCAGCTACTCATCGACGTTTAGGTCGGAGTCGGAGCGGCAGCCGAAGCTTAACATTCTCGCAGGAGTCGTCGGATTCGATGCACGTCGGAGAAATCGGAGAGGGGAGAAGAATGGACTAAGCGAGATAGGAGAGTGAAGTTAGTTAGGGTTCCGGATAGAGGGTTTTTGTGGAGACGGAGTGGGTTCGGTGGTGGGTCGGGCTGACGTGCGGGCGCTTTTGGGCACGTCTGGGCTGTCCTATATTTTGGCTGGATATGAGAAGCACTGGACATCCCGATTGTTTGCGGTCGGTTTGCGACCCCCGGATGGATTCTTTTTTTACCCGTCAGTGATCGATTCAAGGCACCCGGCTGTAGATGCTCTCAACAGCTAGCTAAGGTGCACTACATGAGATGAGCAGGTGATGAGCAGAGACGAGGAGTGGATGGATGTGGAAAAGAAAAGGAGTCGTTTGCACGCGTAGACTGGCGCCTGAGAAAGGTGGAGGGAATTCTGTGTGGGTGCTTTTGTGGAGTAAAAGTCGGACAAAGATGAGGCCCAGCTCGCTGTGGAAAAGGTAGCTAGTGTGAGGAGACAGTTTAAGATTACAACCAAGCATCCCACTGCGTTGAACTAAACGTGTGTAATTATAGAGCTACCGACGAACCTGAACCTGCCTATGATCAGGGTGGGTACCTGAGGTGCCAAATCCTTGATCTGGTCTCTTCTAATGTAATTAAGTTCTCCCTCCGATCCTTTTTATTTCGCTTAAAATTTGTGTCAAGCCAAATTTTACAAAAGTTGACTAAATTTATATTAAAAATATCAATATCTACTCTCTCTCTCTCTCTCTCTCTCTCTCTATATATATATATATATATATATATATATATATATATATATATATATATATATATATATACTACATTTCATAATGAATCCAGTGATATTTGATTTGGTATTATGAACGTTGATTTCTTTTTCTATAAGTCTAGTCAAATTAGAGATACTTTGAGTTCAGGCGAAACTATGAAGACTAAAAAATTACAAGAGGGAGTAAATTCAGCCACCATCAACGTCACCTGTTTATTTCCCCGCAGTAGCTATTTGTAAGTTCACTAAAAACATTTTCAAGTGTAAGTGTATTTTGCGCAGAGGCACATGGCCAAGACAGGGACACCGCCATCCTTAGTCCAACTCCACCGCGCGACCCTATCCTGTCCGGCCCCGTCCGTTTGGGGTAAAAGAGACAAAAGAGGCGGCCCAGTGCGCGGCCTCAAACGGACAAATGTCCGGATTCCGTCCGTTTTCGATCCATCCCCGGCCCAAACTTGCGCTCGGTTTGGAGTGAAACGGACAGCGCGCGGACGGGCGGGACGCGCGCGCGCTTTTCCTCCCCTGGCCCGCCTGTCGGTGGGAGAAACCAAACCCCCCCACGCCCATTTGGCGCCATTTGCCCCAAACCCTCCCACGTCCCTCCCGCCGCCCCCTCTCTCCCCCGTCCATGGCCGACGCCCCGCCGAGTTCCGGCGGCCTGGCCATCAACCCGCCCGCAAAGGTGAAGAAGAAGGCGCCAAGGAAGCCGCGGTCGGTGTGCACGCCGGAGGAGATCGCCAAGTTGGACGCGGAATCAGCGAAGAGGAGGGAACGGAGAGCGTTCGTCAAGGTCAATGCCGCCGCGGCCAAGTTCACCGCCCAGCGCGAGGAGCTGGAGGCCGTGCGGCGCAAGGCCGCTGCCGACGAGAAGGAGGACCTCGTCAACAAAGCGCACACCATCCTCATGCTTGGCATGGGCCACCTGCCGGGTTCCCTGCAGCGGCCGTCGGCCCGGCGAGCACGGGCTCGTCGGTCGCCCAGCCTACGCACTGCCAGTCGCCGACGTCGCGCACCGCGCCCATGTCGCCCTGCTTCCCTCCGCCAAGGCGCGACGGCCAGACCCGTTTCTCGGGGTCGCCGGACGTGTTCGCGCCGTCCACACCGCGCCCCGCGGCCGTCATCGACCTCAATGTCACGCCTGGGTCCAGCAGCGGCGGGCGGCCGTCCGTCCAGATGCTAAGAAAGTAGGCACGGGCACCGTTCACGGGCACCATGCCGACCCCCCGCATCTTGTTTGACGAAATGCCAACCCCAACGTCAGCAGTCGACGACCCCTTCTACAACCGCTACATGGAGGACGTGATCTTCGACGGTGGGCATGGCCATGTCTACGACCCCGATGAGACCCAAAGTCAGGATGGCTGCGCCGAGTACGTCCCCGATGAAGGAGGCGGCCCGGCAAAGGCAGCTCGACATCGAGGCCGACAACGTCAAGGCCAGGCAGAGGCAGCTCAACATCGAGGCCACCAATGCCGCCACCAAAGCGAAGGAGGTGGCCCTTGCGATCATGAGCGTGGACTTGTCGAAGATGAGCGACAAGACGAGGGCCTGGTTCGAGGCCAGGCAGAAGGAGATGCTCGACGCCGAAGGCCTGAACTAGGTCGTCCGATCGGCGTGGCCGTTCTTTTTGAGGCTGGCATGGGTGCCGCCCGCCCGCCCGTCCGGCCGCTGGTAGTGTGCCGGCGAGAAAACATTCATTTTGGAGGCTGGCTGTGTTGCCGGCCGCTGGCTGATGCCGGCGATGGACGTGTAGGCCGCTGGCTCTGTTGCCGGCGTGATGAACCGAGGCCGCCGCTGGCCTAAACTAGGGCTTGGCATTTGAAATATTGATTTTAGTTTTTTAAGTATACGCGGACAGGATGGGGCAAATGGATGCGGCCGCGCGCTGGGCGCACGGCCACCGCATCCCAGGACACGTCCGGACAGGACCCCAAATCCCTACCCAAACGGACAGAAACCGGACAAAACGGACGTCCGTTTGAGGTCGCGCGGTGGAGTTGGCCTTATTGGTCACATGGACAACGCGGCGTGCAGCGGCGTTGCAGTCAGAGGCAAGGCAGGGATGGGAGGAGAGTTCGATGGAACAAAGAGGAAGACGAAGAGGTGGTTGGGAGGAAGAACACAGGCAAAAATTTAACTTCCACCCCTAGCTTAAAAGACCAGACCGACACTCAGAACCGGTGAGGCTATCAGTTTAGCATTTTACCGGCTGGATCGCCGGCTCAACTACTTTGATCGCGACAAAAAACTCAAATGTTTAGGTCATTTTTCTAAATATTGAACTTGACAAAAAAACTAAAATGTTTAGGTTATTTATTTATCATCTGTAGCCCACTTGGTATTGGGTCTTTGGGCGAGCAGTCGCTAAAGTTCAAATGGTCTGATTCCTAGTTTAGACACGATTTTCTTGATATTTTGCTTTTTTTTTGTAAAAGACCGAGACTGTTAGAATATGTTGTATAGAGATAGGAGAGTAGTTGAGTAGTTTAAACCTTTGTAATCTTATCTTCTCTTATCTCTACTTCTGTTAAACCTCCTGTACCGAACCATGATCGATCTCCTCTTCTCTCGATTGATCTCTACCTTGTAAGCCCCGACATGATCTCTATATAATACAATGCGGCCCAGACGAAGGGTTCTACACTTCCCAATTCTTCTCACATGGTAACAGAGCTTCTTTCTCTATAGATTAGGAATAGATCGCATCTAGCTACCGCATCGACCGAGCAGCATGTCCACCACCACCGCCGCCATGACGGCCAGCACCATGGGCACGCTCACCACATCATCATCATCCGCTTTTGCCTCCTCCTCCTCCACCTCCACCAACACCTCCCTACTCGGATCGCCACCTCAAGAGAAGCTTACGAGGGGAAATTTCCTTCTCTGGAAAGCCATTGTGCTGCCCCAAATCAAGGGGGCCCAGATGGAACACCACCTCAACCCGGAGAGCCCGCCACCGCCGGCCACGCTCACCATCACCAAGGACAGCACGGACACACAGGTAGTCAACTTCGCTCGATCCCTCTGGTATGCACAGCAGCAGCAGCTCCAAGGATTCTTGATGAGATCCCTATCCCGCGAGATCCTCGCCTAGGTCGCCATGCTCTCCACGCCGGCCGAAGTATGGACTGCGATCCATGCTATGTTTGCTGCCCAAAGCCAAGCTCAAGCAATCAACACGTGCATTGAGCTCATGAATCTTCAAAAAGGTAACATGTCTATGGCCGAATACCTTGGCAAAATTGAAAGTCTTACCGATGAGGTCGCTGCACTGCCGCCGCGCTCTCCGATCCGGAGATCGTGTCCAAGATCCTCGCCGGCCTCGACATGGACTACAACCATGTGGTCTCCGCCCTCGCCGCTCGTGTGGAGCCGATCACCGTACAAGAGCTGTATAGTCAGCTCCTAAGCTTCGACGCCCGCCTCAGCCTCCTTCACGGCGCCAACATCTGGCAGTCGTCTGCCAACTCCGTCTCTCGTGGCCGTGGCCGTGGGCGCGGTCACCAGGGGCAACGCAGTGGCGGCCGCGGGCGCAGCAACACCGACTACTCCAACAACGACAGTTCTGGCTACACCAACACCGGTAGCAGCGGCGGCAGCAACTACAACAATAGGGCCGGGGTGGTGGCTTCCACAATAACAACAGCCGCCGCCCTCCTCCCTCTTCTTCCCAAGCACGTCCTCGCTGCCAACTCTGCAAGAAGCCGGGCCATGAGGTAATGGACTGCTGGCATCGCTATGACGAGAACTTCGTCCTTGATGCTAAGCATGTTGCTGCGGCCATGCGTGAACAAGGAGGAGAAGGGGTGTGGTACGTGGATTCTGGTGCCACGGATCACGTCACAAGCGAGCTAGAACAACTTGCTCTTCGTGAACAGTACCACGGCGGCGATCAAATTCACACCGCAAGCGGTGGAGGTATGGATATTCAACACATTGGTCAAGCCCTTATTAATTCCCCTACACTTAAACATGATCTAGTTCTCAAAGATGTCCTTCATGTGCCTCAAGATGATAAAAATCTTGCATCCATCTATCGTTTAGCTCATGACAATAATGTCTTCTTTGGAACTCACGCTCGTTACTTTTTTATCAAGGATCGGGCAACGAGGGAACTCCTTCATCATGGTAGATGCATTGGAGGTCTCTACCCCATCACATCCGGAGCTTTTAGTCGCAAGCGTCGTCAAGTTTTCTCCGTCATCAAGCCCTCTTTGGCAAGGTGGCATCAAAGATTAGGACATCCATCTTTGATCATTGTTAAACAAGTAGTCAATAAAGGCAACCTCTTGTTGTCACATAGTTCAAATAGTGAGTCTGTTTGTGAAGCTTGCCAATATGCCAAGAGTCACCAACTACCTTATCCCAAGTCGAATAGTATATCTCATGCTCCTTTAGAACTTATTTTCAGTGATGTGTGGGGACATGCAAGAGATTCCTTTGGCAGAAAGAAATACTATGTCAGTTTCATTGATGATTATAGCAAATTTACATGGATTTATTTGCTTAAGTACAAGTCTGAGGTTTTCTCTGTATTTCAAGAGTTTCAAAAACTTGTTAAACGACACTTTGATCGAAAATTTTGACAGTCCAAAGTGACTGGGGAGGGGAGTATGAAAAACTCAACTCTTTCTTCCGTAGCATAGGCATTGAACATCATGTTTCTTGTCGTCATGCTCACCAACAAAACGGCTCCGCTGAGCGGAAACACCGTCACATTGTTGAAGTTGGTTTATCCCTTCTTGCCCATGCATCTATGCCTCTCAAATGTTGGGACGAAGCGTTTATCACTGCCACCTATCTTATAAACCGTCTTCCTAGCAAAGTTATTGGCAATATCACTCCATTAGAGTGTCTCTATCATCAAACAACCGACTACAATTTTCTCAAAATATTTGGGTGTGCTTGCTATCCCAACCTACATCCATACAATCATCATAAACTTGAGTTTCGTTCTACTCAATGCGTCTTTATTGGCTATAGTAATCTTCACAAAGGTTATAAGTGCCTAGAAGTTTCAACTGGACGAATCTATATTTCTCGGGATGTTGTGTTTGATGAAACTCTTTTTCCTTTTGCCAAACTTCGTCCAAACGTCGGAGCCCTACTTCATGCTGAGATAGAACTTCTTTCTGATCACGGGGGTGAATTACATAAGGCCGGTCATGTGCAAAATTCCACTCAAAACGGTGGTTCTAATGATATTTGTGCAAAAACAGGCTGTGATTTTATGTGTCCAGAACAGGACGAACTTGGCACAGAGCACGAGGCTGATTTCCCTGGCAGCAGCGACAGCACCGGCGCGTGATCCCACGCTGATCCGCGTGTCAGGGCTGCGCCTGGTCCTCGCCCCGAGTCGGATTCTCATGCAGCCAATCCGGTGGCCTCCAGCTCTCCCGCGGCGGATGTGGCCGACAGGCTGCGCCTGGTGGACCCTACCAGCCCACGCACCTGCCCCCGCATGGGGGAAACCACGTCTCCACGTGGCGCACTGGACGACGGGAGCCCGCGCGTCGGTCCAGCCGACGAGAGCGACGCGCCGATGCGGTCTGGATCCTCCTTGGATCACGCGCTGCTAGATGCGCCAGGATCTGCGCGGGTATCTTCCTCGGATCAGGAGCCGGGATCTTGTGCGCCATCTTCTACGTCTCCGTCCGCCACAGGATCTCCTACGCCAGTTTCTGAACCGGGATTTTCTGCGCCTGCGCTCGCGTCACCAACACTTCTGCGCCGGCACACCAGATCCCAGTCAGGTATTACCAAGAAAAAGGAATACACTGATGGGACGGTCAGGTATGACAAAGTTAAGCATGCTTTTCTCAGTCATATTGGAGAACCAACCTGTTTGCATGATGCTCTTACACATAAAGATTGGAAAGACGCTATGGATCATGAATATGATGCACTCATGAAAAATAAAACATGGCATTTAGTACCACCAAGGCAGGGTCATAATGTCATAGATTGTAAGTGGGTATATAAGATAAAGAGAAAATCTGATGGAAGCATAGACATGTACAAAGCTAGACTAGTTGCCAAAGGTTTCAAACAGAGATTTGGTATTGATTATGAAGGTACCTTTAGTCCTGTTATTAAGTCAGCTACCATTCGACTTGTACTGTCTATTGCTGTTTCCAGAGGTTGGAGTCTACGTCAGCTAGATGTTCAGAACGCGTTTCTTCATGGTGTTCTTGAGGAAGAAGTGTTCATGCGGCAACCACTAGGATATGAGGATCAAAGTGCACCACACTATGTCTGTAAGTTGGATAAGGCTTTATATGGTTTAAAACAGGCCCCAAGAGCTTGGTATTCCAGGTTAAACATGCAATTACAACAAGTTGGATTTACACCATCTAAAGCAGATACTTCATTGTTCTTTTATCATAAAGATAAGATCACTATTTTTGTGCTCGTTTATGTTGATGATATAATTGTTGCGAGTTCAAGTGCACATGCTACAACCTATTTCCTTAAGGATTTGAAGTTGGAATTTGCTCTCAAAGACTTAGGTGATCTTCATTATTTTCTTGGCATAGAAGTTAAACAGATAAAGGATGGTATACTTCTTATACAAGAAAAATACACCACTTGTATACTCAAGAGAGTAGGATCGGAACATTGCAAACCTATGAGTACACCAATTTCAACTTCAAAAAAACTTACAATTAATAGTGGAGAAGCACTTGGATCAGATGATGCAACAAAATACAGAAGTGTTGTTGGTGCTTTACAATATTTGACACTTACACGTCCTGATATATCTTACTCTGTCAATAAAGTTTGTCAATATTTGCATGCACCTAGAACAACACACTGGACTGCAGTAAAAAGGATTTTAAGGTATCTCAAATACTCAACAGGTCTTGGACTTCAGATTGTCAAGTCCATGTCTTTGCTTGTTACTTCCTATTCTGATGCAGACTGGGCCGGGTGTGCTGATGACAGAAGGTCCACATGTGGTTTTGCTGTGTTTCTGGGAACAAATCTTGTATCGTGGAGTGTAAGAAAACAGGCCACTGTTTCTAGGTCTAGTACAGAAACTGAGTATAAAGCTTTGGCTAATGCTACAGCTGAGGTGATGTGGATACAGACTCTGTTATATGAGCTTGGGATCAAGGCTCCACAAGCTGCGAGGTTATGGTGTGATAATATTGAAGTTGATTTTCACTTCGTCAGAGAAAGAGTAGCTCGCAAGCTACTTGATATTCGTTTTATACCAACTGGTGATCAACTTGCTGATGGCTTCACAAAACCTCTTACTACAGGAAGATTGAATGACTTCAAGAACAATCTTAACCTTGGTAAAGTTCACTCGGTTCAGATTGAGGGGGAATGTCAGAATATGTTGTATAGAGATAGGAGAGTAGTTGAGCAGTTTAAACCTTTGTAATCTTATCTCCTCTTATCTCTACTTCTGTTATACCTCCTGTACCGAACCATGACCGATCTCCTCTTCTCTCGATCGATCTCTACCTTGTAAGCCACAACATGATCTCTATATAATACAATGCGGCCCAGACGAAGGGTTCTACGCTTCCCAATTCTTCTCACAGAGACATCTTAAAAACCGGACGAAGCCTCAGTTCTGGGTTTTTTCAATGGACCACCAGGCCGGTCCGGTTTTTAAAACTATACTTCCAGCAAACAAATATCAGGCAACTTGCGCACAGTCCATCCCTTATTTCCCATCATGGCGAGTGCGATATTTCGCTTGAAAAGCTTCTTTATTACGTCCATCGTTCACAAATATAAGATGTTTTGGATATTTTAATATGGACTACATACAAATTGAAATGAGTGAATAAACACACTAAAATGCGTCTATATACATTTAAATCTGACAAAAAAACATCTTTTAATAATAGTGAACGTAGGAGTAATTTTCAAATGTTATTTTAATGTTTTATCAATATCCACACCTGCAAAATCTGTTGTTTGTTTGTTTTAATAAGGACAATAGTCACAAGCCACCAAAGACTTGAAAGAGCAAAGGTTGCCGTCCCGCATTGTGACGAAGATTGACGATCGAGGAAGGTCACTGACAGTGCCAAAATCTCAATCTAGGACGTTTCAACAATCCCCGCCGTCCTGATGCTCAGCCATCCTTGCCCATGATGACTAAATCAATCGACAAAACGATACTCATCGTTTCTATCGTATTTGAAGATCCTTAATATCCTCCCTGTCACAACAATTGCTTAGCAATGCAAGACCACAACATCACTTGCGCTTTCCAAGCAGAGACCAGCCATATTAGGATGGAACAGGCCGATGTTGCCACCGGCTTAGTTGTAGACATGATCGTAGCCATGGTCGTGTCACTACATGCATGGTTAGAAAATCCACCACCATTGCACAGCCATGCCCTCTGCCTCAAGCCATTGTCTATGGATCACATCTCAACATCGAAGGCTACAAGAGGAAGGACCTCCCTATCTCCACTTTCATCAATCAGTGAAGGGCTTAGCTAGTCCACTAGTTTCTAGCATCAGAGAGGGGGAAGGGGGACATAGAGGTATGAGGCGGCGACTTATATTTGGGCGACGCCTGAAGGAGTTGAATCTGGCAGATCTCGGATAAGGGGTCTCGAGCTGGTAATCTTGGCACGATGGTAACAGGACACAATGGAGACACGATGTTTACCCAGGTTGAGGCCCTCTCGAAGTGGTAAAACCCTACGTCCTGGTCTGTTATATTGATTGTGGATGGGGTACAGAGTAGAGGTTGGTCTACCTCGAGATTGTGTATGAATGGGTTTTTTTCTCTAGAATATGAGATATCGTCTAGCCTAGCCTCCGCTTTATATAATGCACCGGAGGCCTAGGATAACAGGTGTCCTAGTCGACTACCTCGGTGGAGAAGAGTCCTTGTCTTGTATGCCAAGTCTTGTGGAATCCTTCTTCGTATGCGTTATGGGCTACCCGAAGTGGCCCGCTAATGAACGACCATGGGGGTGGTGGAGTCCGGGACTAGGGGTACTCACCACGTCGTATCCCGACTAGGTGGATCGGGCCGAGGACACCCCATGGTGGTTCACTAGTGGGCCACTTCGGGCAACCCTTGACATATACAAGGAATATTCCACAAGACTTGGCGCACAAGACGAGGACTCCTCCAGATCCTACGCCTCCGGTACATTATATAAGTCGAGGCCAGGCTAGTTAATAGAGGATATTCCAGATCATCATGTGGCCCATATAGGTCACTGCTGGTAGTCACTGTAGCGTGATGGGAATTCAGGACGGTTCTGAAGTGATCTACGCGCGGGACAAATCTTCATCCTCGGTGTCGGCATCCTAGGTGTTCGACTGGTCGCCTCAGATGGACTTAGGACTGTGCTATGCATCTCGTCAAGATCGGATGAGTGCCTTCATGAAAATCAACTCCGGTCTCAATTAAGATCATGGAGGAAATGTCCATGGAGCTCGAGGGCACAATGTCAACACTGTCACTAGTGCAAAACCGGGCTATAGCACCGGTTCGTAAGGGCCTTTAGTCCCGGTTCTGTAACCGGCACTAAAGGGTGGGGACTAAAGCCCTCCCCTTTAGTACCGGTTCTGCACGAACCGGGGCTAAGGGGCCAACATGTGGCACAAGCCCACGCGGTGGTCTGGGGGACCTTTAGTACCGGTTGGTAACACCAACCAGTACTAAAGGATATATTTTTTTTATTTTTTTCGATATTTTTTATTTTCAAATTTCTGAATTATTTGACGATTTTGTCTCTAATTACCGCCCATCATTGCTCTAATCACCCCTCATCATTCCAAATCGTCTAACTTCCTGGCCGGTCACCCATCCTCTCACTACTCCAGCCTCAGCACGCTTAACTTCCGAGTTCTATTCCCCCTAGTTTCCAAGTCTGCATGTGTTGTTTACCTGACAATAGTAAGCTGTCAATCCTATTAACCCTCAGTAATTTAGCTTGAGCATGAAGTCACATGTTTCACCGTTTTAGTTTGAAACTATTATTCTAAAAAATAATTATTATTTGGTAACCGAAATATTTCTTGAATAAGTAGTTTGACCATAGTTTGACCATAGTTTGACCATAGTTTGACCACAGTTTGACCAAAGGTCAAAAAATTAAAATAATTATTTATTAACACTAATATTTCTTGAATAATTAGTTTGACCACAATTTGACCAGATTTAACAAAAATTTAAAAACTAAAATTTGAGCATATCTTTTTTTCCTTTTAGAATTTGAGGATTCTAAAAAATTGCGAACAAGCCATAGGCGGTCAAAATCAGATGCGAATTTTCGTGCTGATTTTTTTGATATATTATGCATTTTTTTGACATTGTATGCAAAAGATATGGCCATTTTACATTTTCATAACACTTTTTTGCAAAACATGTGCAAATTTAAGTTTTAAAATTTTCCTAACTAGTAGATGTAGTAACATAACTACATGTCGAAGGATTTTAATTTTTGAAGTTTTTATCATTTTCTTTTGCTTTTTACAAAACTGAAATGGCGATCCACAGGGGGGGTAGAGTTTGAAAATGAGCCCTTTAGTCCCGGTTTGTGTCTCCAACCGGGACTATAGGTCAGACCCCTTTAGTCCCGGTTCGTGGCACAAACCGGTACTAAAAGTTAGCCCTGTAGTACCGGTTTTTGCCACGAATCGGGACTATAGGGGCTCATGGGGCCCCGGCCTGACGCCAGCCTGCCACCACCCCTTTAGTACCGGTTCGTGGCACGAACCGGTACTAAAGGTTCTACACAAACCGAAATTAATGCATAGCCGTACGAACCAGGACTAATGGTTCCGTTAGTACCGGGCCAAAATTGAACCGAGACTAATGTGTCTCACATTAGGTCCTTTTTCTACTAGTGTGTCCTCAGGCGAACGTGAAGTTTTTCCGAACAACGGATTCGTGTCGCCGTCCCCGTCTCCTCGAGCGTCACTTTGACAATTGCTTTAGTGGAATTATGCGGAATTGAGTCTGATACGTCCATTTTGCATCATGTTTTCCTACTGTTATTTATGATGTTTTTGATCAATATAATACTGTGGTGGCATTCTAATGCCTTTTCTCTCCTAATTTGCAAGATTTACATGAAGAGGGAGATTCCCGGCAGCTGGAATTCTAGACCTAAAAAAGCTACACCAGAGATACCTATTCAGCACAACTCCAAATGAACTAAAATTTCACAGAGAATTATTTTGGAATATATAAAAAATACTAGAAAAAAGAAATACTAGAGGAGGCCACCCAGGTGCCCACAAGGCACCAGGGCGCGCCCTAGTGGCTTGTGGGGCCCCTGACCAGCCTCCATGGCCCATCTTCTACTATATGAAGCCATTTTCCCTAGAGAAAAATAAGGAGGGGAGTATCAGGATGAAGCGCCACCGTCTCGAGGCGGAACCTGGACAGGAGCACCTTTGCTCTCCGACAGAGCGATTCCGCCGGGGAAACTTCCCTCCGAGAGGGGAAATCGAAGCCATCGATATCACCAACAACCCTCTCATTGTGGGAGGACCAATCTTCATTAGTATCTTCACCGGCATCATCTCATCTCAAACCCTAGTTCATCTCTTATATTCAATCTTTGTCTCAAAACCTCTGATTGGTACCTGTGGGTTCCTAGTAGTGTTGCTTACATCTTGTAGTTGATGCTAGTCGGTTTATTTGGTGGAAGATTATATGTTCAGATCCTTGATGCTATTAAATACCCCTCTGATTTCGGACATGATTTGATTTGTGAGTAGTTACTTTTCTCCTTGATGACATGGGAGAAGTCTTGTCATACGTAATCATGTGAATTTGGTAACGTTTGATATTTTGATGATATGTATGTTGTTGCTTCCTTTAATGGTGTCATGTGAACGTCGACTACATGACACTTCACCATCTTTGGGCCTAAGAGAAGGATTGTGGAGTAGTAATTATATGATGGGTTGGTAGTGACATAAGCTTAAACCCTAGTTTATACGTTATTCCGTAAGGGGTTGAATTGATTCCATATGTTTGAAGCTATGGTTAGATTTATCTTAACTCTTCTTTCGTCGTTGACGATTCTTGAAAGAGGGGTTAATCATAAGTGCAAGGCTTGTCCATGTACAAACAACACCCAAGCATGGGTCCACCCACATATCAAATTATCAAAGTAGGGAATGTGAATCAAACAAACATGATGAAAGTGACTAGATGAAATTTCCATGTGTACTCAAGAACACATTGCTTATTATAACAGACCATTTCGTCCTGTCCTTTGATACAAAAGGATTGGGCTACCTTGTTGCACCTTTGTCACCTTTACTACTTGTTGCTCATTACAAATTACCTTGCTATCAGACTATCTGTTATCGACAATTTCAGTGCTTGCAGAAAATACCTTGCTGAAAACCGCTTGTCATTTCCTTCTAGTCCTCATTGGGTTCGACACTCCTACTTATCGAAAGGACTATGATTGATCCCTATTCTTAAGAGTCATCACATCCTACAAAAACAATGCAAAATTTCGTCGTATTCTGATGGAGAATCTTTGGCAATCTCCGATACCGGAGCCATATCAATCTGGACGGGAATCTGAATGAGTTTGGGGGAAGGGGTTCAGTGGCCAGCTTGGACATATTTTGGAAGATCCAACCGTTCATCGGATGCGGTATACTGATCACCCCTCAAGATTTAGCTCGATCCGACCATTCAAACTCCGAGAAACGTACAATGAGTGCATCATTTTTGGATTTGTTTTCTACGCGAAAACAAATCCAACTCGAGTTCATCTTTTTTATGAACAGGATATCAGGCGTTCTTTTTGAAGGATTTTTTTCTAGAGTTCGGCATCGCGAAAATAATCATCAAGACAAGATCATTGACCAAAGATTACACGGGGAGGGAAAATCGGCATCGCGTCACGGTCACTTCATCAAGTCGGCATGGACCGCGTCACAAATTTTGACCTGCATTGGCATCGCCATGCCGCCTCTTCTTCAAGCTGACATCAAACACACTGACCTTCTTTGACACCTCGATTGACATGGAGGCTCCGGCGTCTCCCCACTGACCGGATCCAACACCTCGGCTGTACCGGGGGCTTCACCATCACTTCATCAAGCTATTTCGGGGACTTCGATGTCACCTGCGGACCAACATTGTCATGATAGCTGGATGGGGGGCTTCACCCTGCCACAAGCCTGGACCACGTCATTATTTTTAATTTTAAATTCTGTTCGGTTCAACTAAGCATCATATTCTTGTTAAACAAAAAAGATTTTTGTTAAAAAACTTTGTTTGCTAAAAACATTGTTTGTTAAAAACAACTTTCTTTTCCTAATTCGACTGGGGCTCTTAAATTACAATGTGTCATTTTCAGATATTTTCTTCTAAGTCATTACAAAATCTTTTTCTACTACTCCTTTCCGCGATGCGAGTGTGTGGTCAATAGCTGGATTGTCTGGTTTCTCTCTAGAGCCGCTCAAGCTTAATTCGCTAAACTGGCCTGAGAAGCACTCCACCTTCGGGAAGGAAGGTTGAAGCTGAAGGCTGGCCCACTTGAAGTCTGGAGACCGGACTTATCATGTTAAAGCACGACAGAAGTACCAACTAATTTTAAGACCAATTTGGGATCGGTACCAAAAACATTCAAAGAATGCCAGATGCCTTTGAAGCATCGACAATATGTTGGAAAACGTTGCATGCAAAACAAAATCTTTTCTACGCACATGCAATAATATATCCATGGAGATGCATAGCAACGAGAGGGGAGAGTGTGTCTATGTACCCTCATAGACCATAAGCAAAAGCGTTTAACAACGCGGTTGATGTAGTCAAACTTGTTCGCGATCCAACCGATCAAGTACCGAACGTACGACACGTCCATGTTCTGCACACGTTAAGCTCGGTGAAGTCCTCCGCCTTCTTGATCCAGCAAGACAGCGAGGTAGTAGATGAGTTCTGGTAGCACGATGGCATGGTGACGGTGTTGGTGAAGTGATCTCCGGAAGGCTTCGCCTAAGCACTACGAAAATAAGGCCGGAGGTGTAGACGGTGGAGGGGGGCGCCGCACACGGCTAGGCAATTGTCTGTTGTGTGGTAGCCGCCCCCTCCCACATATTTATAGGTGGGAGGGAGGGTAGAGAAGCCAAAAGAGGCGCCCAAGTAGGAGTAATCCTACTTGGGGTCCCTCCCAAGCCGCTCCCCCTTTCCTTATTTGGAGTTCAGGGAAAGGCAGGGGAGGGTGGCGCGCCCCCCTTTCCTTTCTCCCATGAGAGGGAAAGGCAGGAGGGGCTAGCCCTCCCCTTTTTCCTTCCCTAGGGATGGCCAAACAAGGGAGGAGGCGCACTAGCCCCCTTGTGGGTTGGTCTGTCCCCTCCTTTGGCCCATAAGGCCCATAACTTGCCGGGGGTGCCCGAAACCCCTTCTGGTGACCCTATTCCTTCCCGGTACGTCTCGAAACACTTCCGGTGTGCAAATACCATTGTCCTATATATCAGTCTTTACCCCTCAGCCATATTGAGACTCCTCGTCATGTCCGTGATCTCAGCCGGGACTCCGAACAATATTCGGTCACCAAAACATATAACTCATATACCACTATATCGTCAATGAACGTTAAGCGTGCGGACCCTACAGGTTCAAGAACTATGTAGACATGACCAAGACACCTATCCGGTCAATACCAATAGCGGAACCAGGATGCCCATATTGGCTCCTACATAATCTACAAAGATCTTTATCGGTCGAACTGTTATGACAACATACGTAATTCCCTTCGTCCATCGCTATGTTACTTGCCCGAGATTCGATCGTCGTTATCTCTATACCTAGTTCAATCTCATTACCGTCAAGTCTCTTTACTAGTTCTGTAATACGTCATCTTGCAACTAACTCATTAGTCACTTTGCTTGCAAGGCTTCTTATGATGTGTATTACCGAGAGGGCCCAGAGATACCTCTCCGATACTCAGAGTGACAAATCCTAATCTGGATCTATGCCAACTCAACAAACACCTTCGGATAAGTTACGTTGCTACGTTTGATAGCACACAAGGTATTCCTCTGGTATTCGGGAGTTGCATAATCTCATAGTCAAAGGAACATGTATTTGACATGAGGAAAGCAATAGCAATAAACTGAACGATCATTATGCTAAGCTAGCGGATGGGTCTTGTCCATCACATCATTCTCCTAATGATGTGATCCCGTTACCAAATGACAACACATGTCCATGGTTAGGAAACCTTAACCATCTTTGATCAACGAGCTAGCCTAGTAGAGGCTCACTAGGGGCACGGTATTTGTTTATGTATTCACACATGTATTTAAGTTTCTGATCAATACAATTCTAGCATGAGTAATAAAACTTTATCATGAATAAGGAAATATAAAACAAAAACTTTATTATTGCCTCTAGGGCATATTTCCTTCACAATATTAGTAGGTGGCTGTGACTAGAGCTGAACCCGCCAAAAGCCAACGCACTCCTTCGAGTCCTCGGCAAAATGTCATCAGTATTCTAGAGCCATCATGTATCACCCCTAGTCCAGGACTCCAACAATATCCGCTGAATCAATTTTCAAGTTGGCGACGCTCCTCGGTTCTTTCGAATTGTTCTCCGTCTGTGGTCGTCGGTCTTGAAAGCTGGTTCAACAAATCAACCCTCTCCGATCTTGAGTATCTCCAAGGTGTATCCGAAGAGTTCACATGTCGGCCATCCAAGAAGCCCCTTCTAGGTTCCCTTAGTATTTATCAGACGTCTTATTATTTTAGTGCGACACCTTTGGTTAATTTTTTTTCCCATGCAGTGGTGTGTACTTGCAGCCAAGTGCCAACGCCGTACTACATCTAAGGTGACATAGACCACCTCAATCTTGAAAATTTTGAAGTAGTTTAGTCGAGCTTCACGCTGGAAAAGTCTCATGTGCAGCCAGTCACTCGCGTCGGTCTCCATGCAAAACTACTTCCGAGGTGGTGCACCACCTCGGTCCTGGGCCGATGTTTTGCCAATTTTTTTCTGTTTGGTGCAATTCATTCTCTGTCGAGATGTATAGCCAATAGCCCTCAAGGTGTGCGCCAGCGTAAAATGTGGCATGCACACGAAGAATAGAATAAAACCGCTAATCCAAGTAGCCCCTGAGACACCTAGTTGATTTGCGAAATTGGCCCGAGGATCGAATCCTTGATCGGCAGCATACATTGGGAACAGAAATGCGGTGTGCAGTAGCCGTCGAGCCTCTGTCAGGTGTGGAAAACCTACCTGAGGATCGTAATCTCCTCGGAAACTGCATTGCATTGAATTTTTCTGCATTGAATGTTCAATGCAGTAGCCCCCGAGACTTGAGTTCGGAAACATGGAAACCCTAGGATCGTATCTCCTATAGAAGTAGTTCAGCTATCGTTTGCATTTTGCCATTGCTGAGGTGTAGCTCGGCAGGGAAGATGTCGAACTATGGGTCAGAAAATATCTTTTTGTTAGAGATATGCCCTAGAGGCAATCATGTATGATGATATTTCCCATGTGTTTAGGAATAAAGATAGTCCTTGGACATTATCAATGATGTGTATCAGCAAGTACATGACTTGTTTGTGGGACTATGCATTGTATGATGACTGTCCTAAAAGGTCCCAAGTCGAAATGGTTGTGTGGACATGCAGCTGAATAGAGTAGCATATGACGTAGTGGATGGTTCGGTCTCACTGGCCATGGAGCATTGGATGCTAGCCGGATCATATGGACTCGGAAGGATCTGGTCGGATTCGAGTCTAGATAAGATCCGAGTCGGACATACCTCACTACGAGATGTAGTGATATGTCATCTTTGACTCTCTACTTCAACATACATTCTATGTCCTAAAGCCCAAGCTAGCGCATGTACTCGGGATGGTGACAGACCTACTTTGGGCCGACCAAATGCTACTCCGTAACTGGGAAATTATAATGGTAGGTTCCGGACTTGTCCAGACCCATGGTGCGAGACATGGTCAATCAAGATGAGATTTGCCCCTTCGATCAGGAGAGATATACTCTGGACCCTTCGTCTGATCTGACCAAGATAAGCATGGTCATGCGATAAGGATTATGAGATAATCCAGTTGGTGGTCGGCATCACTGGAATGATAAAGAGGCTAGGCTAGCACAATGATGACATACGACAACATATATCGTTTGGCAAAGGGAACATAAGTGTGACATGTTCCAAGGTTCGTTAAATGACTTTATAGACACATGGGAGTTGGCACGTTCTGCTAGGAGCTGCAACCATCGACTCGGGTCGTGTCCATTTGTACACGATACGTCTCCAATGTATCTATATTTTTTTTATTGTTCCATGCTATTATATTATCAATCTTGGATGTTTTATATGCTATTTTATATCACTTTTGGGACTAACCTGTTAACCTAGTGCCAAGTGCCAGTTATTATTTTTTCCTTGTTTTTGCCTTTGCAGAAAATCAATGCCAAAGAGAGTCAAAGTGGAACAAAACTTTTTGACAATTTTTCTTGGACCACAAGACACCCTAGAAGCTT
>NC_041389.1:601417129-601427061 GCF_002162155.2 Triticum dicoccoides
TGGCCCCATGTGGCTCATCTAACCCTAATTCTTCTTCACCCAAATATTCCCCATAGACTAGAGGACACATAAAAAATACTTTTCCACCGCCGCAAGTTTCTGTCTTCACGAGATCCCATCTGGAGGTATTTTGCGGTAATCTGTCAGAGGGGGATTCTATCACAGAGGGATTCTACATCAACCTTGTTGCCCTTCCGATGATGTGTGAGTAGTTTACCATGGAGCTATGGGTCCATAGCTAGTAGCTAGATGGCTTCTTCTCTCTCTTTGATCTTCAATACAATGTTCTCCTTGATGTTCTTCGAGATCTATTCGATGTAATCTTCTTTTGTGGTGCGTTTGTTGAGATCCGATGAATTGTCGGTTTATGATCTGATTATCTATGAATATTATTTGAGTCTTCCCTTAACTCTGTTATGCATGATTAAGATAGCTTTGTATTTCTCTCCGATCTATTGATTTGGTTTGGCCAACTAGATTGATTTTTCTTGCCATGGGAGAGGTGCTTTGTAATGGGTTCAATCTTGCGGTGCTTATTCCCAGTGACAGAAAGGGACATGCCACGTATTTGTATTGTTGCCATTAAGGATAAAAAGATGAGGTTTGTTCATATTGATTGGACTTATCCCTCTACATCATGTCATCTTGCTTATTGCATTACTCCGTTCTTGTTAACTTTATACACTAGATGCATGCTGGATAGCGGTCGATGTGTGGAGTAATAGTAGTAGATGCAGGCAGGAGTTGGTCTACTTGTCATGAACGTGATGCCTATATTCCTAATCATTGCCTTAGATATCATCATAACTGCGCTTTTCTATCAATTGCTCAATAGTAATTTGTTTACCTGCCATATGCTTTCTTTCAAGAGAGAAGCCTCTAGTGAAAACTATGGCCCCCAGGTCTATTTTATCATATTATTTTTAGATCTACAAAAATAGAACATAAAAATATCTTGCTGCAATTTTTTTACCTTTATCTTATTTTGCCTTTTTCTCATCTTTTATATCTATTGATAACCCACAAGTACAGGGGATCGTTTGTAGCCTTCTTTGATAAATAAGAGTATCAAACCCAACGAGGATCTAAAGGTAGAACAGTTGTTCCCTCAAGTTCTATCGACCACCGATACAACTCTATGCACACTTGACGTTTGCTTCACCTAGAACAAGAATAAAACTAGAAGTACTTTGCGAGAATAAAACTATGAATAAATTGCAAGGTAATAAAAGTAGATAGCTTTTGTCAACAAGAAAGTCATTTGTCCCTAGGCAATCGATAACAAGTACCGGTAATCATTCTTGCAATTTTATATGAGGGAGAGTCATGACCTAACATACTTTCTCTACTTGGATCATATGCACTTATGCTTGGAACTCTAGAAAGCATCCGTGACTACTAAAGATCATTAAGGTCATGAAACCCAACCATAGCATTAAGTATCAAATCCTCTTTACCCCATACGCACACTACAAAAAAAATACACTTCCGTGATGATACGTGTTTGTCACAGTAGGTCGCGTTTTTTGTCATGCATGTACATCCATGATGATTTTATGACAGAATCAAGATAGTCATACCTGTGCTGTCGTAGAAGTGTTCCATGACATTACCAAAATTATCATCACGGAAGTGTCCACTTCCATGATGATAAATCGCGCGTCACAGAAGTGCTTTCGTCAAGGGTGACTTACACGTGGCATCCACCGTAACGGTACATCGTTAAGCTATCGGGTCGGGTTTTGATCCGATAACCCGTTAACAGCCCCGGCCAATGGGGATTTTCCACGTGTAAAATCATCATTGGCTGGAGGAAACACGTGTCGGCTCATCGTTGGGACAGATGTCATCCCCTCATTGGACAGAAGGCGCCTATGATACGTCGACACATGGCACGGTCCATCAAGTTTAAATGGGCCGGCCCAACTAAAGGCCCACAAGATTTTGCGGGCCATAATGGGCCGGCCCAGCTAAAGGCCCACAAGATTTTGCAGACCATAATGGGCTAGCCCAGCTAAAGGCCCACAAGATCTCGTGGGCCATAATGGGCCGGCCCACGTAAAGGCCCACAAGATTTTTGTGTACCATAATGGGCCAGCCCAGGTAAAGGCCCACAAAATTCTTAGGGATCCTAATGGGCCGGCCCAGCTAAAGGCCCACGAGATTTCGCTAACATTAATGGGCCGGCCAAGCTGTAGGCCCACAAGATTTTGAGGACCCTAGTAGGCCGGCCCATTAATAGGCTGCCATGTTTTGGGCCAAATGCCGGCCCATATTTGATCCGGTCCATTAATGGCCTGCCACGTTCCGGGCCCAAAAATGGCCCATATGAGATCCGGCCCGTTAAAAGCCTCCCACTTTCTGGGCCAAATCGCGGTCCAGATCAGGTCCGGCCCTTTTAAGAGGCTTTGGGCTCAATTATGGCCCGTATCAGATTCGGCCCGTTAACTGGACGCTATGCTTTTGGGCCCACTTGCTAAAGGCCCATTTAGTAATTCGTCCTGATATTAGTATCGGCTTGTTAAGGGCCCGTTTAACATTTTGACCATATATTAATTTCGGCCTGTTAAAAGCCCGTCATATAGTTGGGCCTAACTACGGCCCGGTTTGCATCCGGCCTTCTCGCAACCGATATCTGATTGGTCCAAACAAGGACCGAGACAACTTTGGCCTGTTTAAAGCCCGTGATTTGATTCGCACAATCATGGGTCGGGGTCCATTTCGGGCTGCTGCCGGCCCGTGAGCTATTCGGCACGTTTCAGGCCCAACCTACTTCTCAGCCTCCTAAAAGCCCATTGAGTTTTCTTGCGAAAAGAGGGCCGTGGGTTACTCGGCCTATTAAAGGCCCAAATCTACTAGTGGGCCAGTTTGACAGGGCCCATGATGCGGATCATACATCGCGATTGCATGACGGCCCGATTATGTACCGTAATTTTATGGTTTGGCCGGTTTACTGCGAAGATAGGATATATATACAGTAAAATAACTGCAGCGTCGTGAATAAGAAAAAACCTAGACTATATAATAAAGAAATTACGACATATTACATCCACTGGGCATCAAAGTTCGCCACTATGATAATAAAGCACAAGCAGACAACAGATTACATACACTGGACATCAAAGATCGTCACTAGTGCAAATAAACACGCCGACAAAATAATATACAAAACCGACAGCACTTCAATAGAGTTCAAGAAAGGTTAGCCCTGCTCGGGAGCTACAGCGCAAGCAGCTGAGCAAGATGATGAGACTGCGCTTGTTCAACACTTATATATTCCTCACTCTGAAAGATAAACAAGCAGACAGATGACAGGTTTTGCACATAAAAGTATCAGTGCTGACAATTCATCACATTTCTTACTGACAAATAAAGTGACACGGTTTAAAATTGCATTAACACAATATGGTATTGTTCAGGTCAAGACATGGCAGGAAATGACATTGTGAAGGAGTTGGCAGCTTCACGACACCACTGAATTACAGATCAAGAACTCATAAGTATCAATGGTTAGTGTGCTGTCAATTTATCCCATTTTAGACTGGCAAATAAAGAGACGATTTAAATAATAGTAGAATAATATGACATTGTTCATAGTTAAGACATTGCAGAATATGACATTGTGCTGTAGTGGGTAGGTTCACCACACCACTGGATTATGGATGAAGAACAGAAGCATACATGCAGTGCAAAAGAAGATCACTTGCTCTGTATAGTTTAATTTACATGGTATGAAGAAGGAACTTGGTTGTACAACTAAAAACTTAAATTGAGAAGGACAAACTTTTGTTTATGAACTACATAATAAACTTTAAACATGTAATTTGATGCAAACACCAAAAATAAACAGCTGTAGCAGTCATGCCTAACCAAATATACACAACAAAGTTTGAAGGCTTGAGAAGGACAAATTTACATTACTGGTGAAGACAGGCTCTATAAAACCCTTGCCCATGCTGATGGGGGGGGGGGCAATTCAAGAAGTTTAGCACATAATCTTCTTCATAAGCATTGCCTTTATTCTACATTTTATTAAGAGTAAATATAGATGTGATAATATACGAAAAAATGGAGAATATTTAAGATAAGATGAAGAGTGATGCTACATAACCAGGTAGCTATAAATGTATGTGCAGCGATACAAGCAAAAGGCACAACCAAGAGCAATGCACAGCTAAACTTCTTCAGTACCAACCTTATGGTAAGAGTAAATATAGATCTGATGTGTAGAAAATGGAGGGCAAAGGAAAATAAGCTGCAGAGTGATGGTAATGAACAACTACCTGTCAATATAAGTACACTGATAAAGACAACATGTACTTACAAGAACAATGCAGAGATAATAAAATTCATTGGCATTGGATATATTCTACACTAATGTAACCATTCACACAGATCAGATAATTTGGAGCGAACAAATGATAAGCAAGCTATCATGCATACTGCTGTCACATAATGAACCAGGTATGTATGCAAGTACACTGATACAGGACAATAGGTACTAACAAGAGCAAAGCAGTGGGCAGCATATTTGCGATATCCTGTCGTTCTTTTCAAACCGGAATTCTTCTTCGAGCAGATTTCCTGCAAAAAAGATCCGTAAGGCACATGCGAAAAAGTAGAAGTTCAAATTTTCATGTGATTTCATAGACAGTACCTCATCCTGGGAATGAGACCAGTGCATAACAAGGTTTTTCCATTCAATGTCTTCTAAATTTAGCTCAGGAGACTTCACCGGAAATTCGTTTATAGACTTGCCATCAAAGTGTGATTTCCTCAGGTAACACCGATACTACTGCAATGCTTCCTTGAAAAGCACAAGCAAGCTTTGCTCGTCATGACTATCCAGATTGACCCTCGCCTAGTTACAACAATGTAATGTAAATCATTGATGTGTTCGATCAGCAGAAAACAGGAAAATAATAACCATGAATAATAGCACTTACATGTAAGTTGGACAGGAAGATGTGAAAATGGTGTTTGTCTTCACTACAATCTTCCCACGATGGGAATATATGCACGTAGTCCCTAACAACATCGAAAGCATTGCCTTTTAAACTGGGAATAAATGGAATAGGGTTCCAATCTGCAGGAATTGGCCATCTCTGCAGTTGGGGTAGGTTTTCGGCCGGTGGACTTCCTGTACTTTTTGCTGGAGTGGGATTTTTCTGTGGTACAGCTGGTGCTATGGCAAATGAAATCGGTATACCTTTTGTTGGAGTGCTGGTCCTATGTGGTGGGGCTAGTGGTGTGGCCAGTGAAGTATGGGTACAGTCTGCTGGAGTCGGTCCTACATTTTGTGTCACTAGTTGTACAGCCAATATAAGTGGGGCACTGTCTGATTTCTCTGGCACCACCACGTTTTTCAAGGACTTTTCTGGTGCTCCTTCAGGTTCGGCAATCACCCTCTTCCTTTCTGATGTCTGATGCACAAGAACATCATTTGAGTGGAAAACATGGTATGATGACAGATGGAATATGTATTGATAATGGATGGGCATGGCATGTCGAGTTATATGATGAGTAAACTAAGCAGATGGCGGCGCAACAAAGTAGAAGAAATGCAAGACAACATATGCAAGATACGCGCAATCAATAAAACCTTGCCAAATTAGAGCAGGCACCTTGATGGGTGAACAGGACAGGCCATTTGCCTTTGACTCCTCGCGGTTAGAATAGTCATTAGGATGATATTCTGAACAAGAATCAACACGTGGGGAGTGTACGAGTTTCATTGCTTCTAGAATGGCACTCAATGCCTTGGTGCCAATTTTGTAAGTCATTGCAGTGTTCCACAATATTCTTCTGATGCGCAGATTCTGATATTCACTGTAATTGCGTATAATATCTGAGAACCATGAAAACATAAATAGTTGGGAGATTATCTTTGAAATGCAGATGATATTCTAATATAGGGGCGCCCCTGTAAACACTTGTGTGCTATCACTGGATTTTGATGAGAGAGCTCATGTGTGCTGTAATATGGTGTGTGCATTTATATAATCTGGCACAAGTACAAAAAAAATAGGCTCCAGAAGTAAGGATAGCTGGCAGATGATAGGTTCATAATATACTGTATAGAGAGTTTATTGCCAAACCATGATAACAAGAGCACACAGCAACTAGGCAGATCATAGTGTACATAACAGGGGTACACCATAACCATGATATATAAATCGGGAAAGTGGAACTGGCTTGAAAAGACGGTGTTGTATTGCCGCTAGTAATTGAAAGCCTATCAATCACGTACAGGCTAGCTCTATCGAACATGGTAAAGAAGAGCAAGCAGATTTTGGATAATAAAATGTTGGTTGTGCAGTGCCCACACATGATGAACCAGAGCGCATTAAGAATGCAACTCCCAGCTATCTCTCGACCATTTCAGGCAGTTGGATGAAGATCCTACATCTCCTAACCCTTCTTCTTCCTCGTATCTGATTCTTCCCATATAGAACACCCCACGGGTCGCCAGCCGGACCACCGCCCCCCATCGCCTGTGTTCCTCTGCCACCCCCACCCCCACCCCGCCCCAACCTCCACCTGCGTCGAGTTTTCTTCGTTCGGCGAGGCCCCACAACCACCCGAGCCCCTTCGATCGCACCGGCAAACTCCGACGAGCTCTGAAAAATCGACTGACCCAATTTTGAAATTTAGTCTACTGTGATTTAACTAGTATGGAATATAGAAGGAGAAAACCATAAGCATTGGGAGTATAGTGTTAAGCATGCCATGGCGGATCTGAAGGTGCAAACCGGACAAAGGCAACTTCGCAACCAAGACAAGAAATCAGAGTAAAGCAGTGGCGATCTATTTTCTTGCTGCGATAAATAAGTTGAGCAGATACGAAAGAGTACCGCCTCTGGTGCGACACCGTGTACGCATCTGCTGAGAATTTGACGGTGCTGTGGTAGCGATGGCTGTCAGCGGTGTGGAAGCAGATCTATGAGGGTAGACGGTGGCGGCAGGGCACGGTGGACGAGACGGTCGTAGGAGCGGCGCCGGCAAGGTGGACGACGGCTTGGATGAAGCGAGACGACGGGATGCAAGGATCCCGGTCCGAAGGCGTGGATGAGAGAGGTCGATATCTTGTAATGGACGGCGGCGGCGGGGTATCAGCTCCGGCATGGTGGAGGAGGACGAAGGTGGATGGGGTGGCGGACGGCGGCAGACGGAGGAGGGTGGGGTGGAGAGGGTGTTTTGGCGCCCACGGTGTACGAATGGGGAAAAGCGAGGTAGAGAGGAAGGGGGGAACCATGTATTGAGGGCGCGCTTGTCTCAAATGCGAGGAAATTTACAAACTTAGCCTCTGTTTCAAATTTCTACTACATCACAGCAACATTAGTCGGTTGGGGATAGGACGGTAATCTCGCATACACCGAATATTTGCCGATGAGAGTTTGTTTTTGGCACCCACCGTGTATGAATATGAATCGGGGAGGGAGTCGATTTCGGCCGAGGACACACTGTGTTTTGGCGCCCACCGTGTATGAATCCGGGTGAGAGGCGGTTACGTCACGTTTGGGTGAAATTACAAACCTACCCCTATCGAAACCTATAGAAATCCAGCAGATAGGCTTTGCGTGGCAGGGATAGGCAGTAGTGATTTCCATCTCGCATATTTTGGTTTCGGGCGGTTACTGCGACTTTCCCCGCTTCGTTCAAATTTTGCAGAGTGCACGTTTACCGTTCCAACTCAATTCGAATCCCGTTTGTATTCTAATTTTTTCGGGCGGGATCCATTTTCAATTGGAATTACATTCTATATACATCATTTTTTATATATACATTCAAAAGCACAACACCATTTATACATAAATATGGTTTACAAATGGCATGATCTCAGATTCATAGGGTTGTATCCGTCAATTTGGATTTTCAAATATTTGAAACCACTTTATGTTGAAATCTAATGTAGGCATTCCTCGCTAACTGTCTCCAATTAATGTGTGTTTCATGCGATTTTTTTTACTTCTCAAACATGTATAATGTGTTTCACACACGGAACATATAGTGTAATCCCGTTTAGACATTAATTGCATATAAACCATGCATTGTTTGTAATTAAAGAATCTATGGTTCACCAATATTGATAAACTATATAACATTACACGTGTGCCCAAATTCAAATGAATATGCATGTTTGATACACCAATTTGCGTTATGATATTATCGATGTCGTGATCTCCGGTTTAAATATTTGAATCCCCTTTAATCCAGATACTCGTCTCATATAGCTATCACTCATGCTTATATAGGACTATCTCTCTGGACCTATACACGTTCATCGTCTCTCAGGTATCTCTCGTGCTACCTGTATGTCGACAATGATCTTTTATCTTCGTAACACACTGACGATACTCTCTCCCTCGACCTTCATCACTCTATCTCTCTCTAAGTATATCTCGCTCCCTGCTATGTGTCTCAAACTATGATTCTCCATGTGGAATCTCTTTCTCTCACACAAACAAAAACTTTGTCTCCCGGGGTCTCATTTCTCTCTACTATTCCCATGTGTGCCACTCTCACACCCCTCATACAGAGATGTCTTTCGCTCCTTAGATATGAGAACCTACGACTCTTCCTCTTCAATATCTCTTTCTTACACACAAACACAAACTCCGTCTCCCAGGATCTCATATTTCTCCATTGTTCTCTTGTATATCGCTCACACACACCCTCTCTCCCTAGAGATATCTTGCGTTCCCTCATATGTCTCTCTAGCTATCACTCTCATTGTGAAATATCTTTCTCTCTCGCAGACACAAAACTCCGTCTCTCTGGATCTCATTTCTCTCTGATATCTGTTTGTATTTGACTCACATGCACCTTCTCTCTATCTCTCTCACACCCACACACATAACCCAGCCTTCTGATCCACTCGACTCCTATCTCTAACGCACACTAGCTAGCATATTTATCTTTCTATTTATCTATTTCTCCATCAACCTTCTTTCTCGCCCTCACTCTTGATTCCTATCACGCACACTACATATGTTTCTCTCTACATGTAGTCAAGTGCCCTCTCACACACATATATAACTTCACCCTTTGAACCACCCGACGGTCATCTCCAACACCCAAACTAGCGGATGTCCCTCTAGCTAGCATCTCCATCTCTGTATCTATCTGTAGTTTCTCCGTCAACATTTCTTTCTCGCACGAAGTCTTGCTTCCTATCACCCACACTATATATGTCTCTCCATACATATGCATTTATAGGTTGATCTCGTTTGCACAATCGTTGCGCCTCACTCCCTCTACTCTCCATAGATGCATGCTCCAGCCCACGCCACTATCTTTTAAAGACAAAAACACATGCTCAATTGTCGGGCCTTCTTCCCTGCATTCTCACATGCATGCATATTGTCATACCGATCCGTCTCTTCCATGTCGTTGATCTTATGACTTATGTCTTCTTTCTTTTATCTCGATCATGCGCTCGTGCACACACACACATCCCACGTATACATGTATACCTCTCACATATGCACGTTCAAGGTCTCTATGTCTCCATACATAGTTAATTACCCTCAATCCTAACGCCACATCGAATCATTCTCCTCTTTTGTGCACATAACTTCCGCCTGGATGGGTAAAACACACACTCACACTTAACAATCTCCTTCTAGCTACCCCCCTCTCACTCTTCCCCTATATCCTCGAAACCAATAAGACCATCCCTTTGTTTAATTCCCGCCTACATGCACCATCGATATATACTAGTTTTCCTTGGTGTCTCTCGAACAAACACGTTCTCTCGATGTCGACTCCTCTCACGCGCACACACGTTCTCTTCCCTCTCTACGGGCATTTTCTCTCTCGCACCCCATCGTTGGTGGCCTCTGCCATACACATCACCTCCCTATGATGAAGCCATGCACACTTAAATTACATACGCTATAGAGGACCCCGCGACACACACACACACACGC
>NC_041389.1:601427221-601461246 GCF_002162155.2 Triticum dicoccoides
ACACGCACACACGCACCCCCCACACGCACTAAGACTCCATCTCTCTCTCTCTCACACACACTAAGACTCCATCTTTCTCTCTCTCTCTCACACACACACACCCTACCACCCACACACCCACACACCCCACACACACTAAGACTCCATCTCACACACACATGCTCTAGGCGGAGCATTTGTTCCTAGCACCCTTCATCCAACCTTACCTGTATGATAAACAATCACCTTTATTTACTTGCATAACATGGAAAACTTCCAGTTTACTTTAGTAGTCAGCAAACTTATCATCTGTACACCTATAAAAAACGAGTTGGCGATGATGGTGTGCCTGCCATCTTGTGATACAGACCGTATGATCTATATCTGATGGATAGAAAGCAAACTATGATAAATTTGAAAAAGATACCCGCACCTCTCTCCACATCATTATCTCCTGCAACCTCATTGCTCAGCAATTAAAAAGGAATAAGTCTCTGGAACAATCTAGCATGCATGGTGGCCACTGCTGCCTGCCGGCACCGTCCATCCCCATGCCTCCGCCCATTCCGACCACCAGTCACCACCACGCTCCACTTCTCCTCGCCTTATCTCTCATCTTTCATTTTTTCGATGACATTCTCGAGATACCAGTTTTCCGATAAAATTCTCGAGATATCATTAGTTTTTACACATGGGATTACTCCTGCATGGGTCAATCACAACAAGTGTTTTGTAAAAAAATGCAGATCGATGTTGCGTGCAATGCACGTGAATCTTGCTTGTAATTATATAACGCAAATCACGAGCAGGAAGTGACATTTTTTTGACACAACCAGTTAACATGGCCACGTAAATCACTAGCGAAAGTAAATACCATTATACTCATATCCTGATGCAAAAGGTTGAGTACATGTCCGAAGAGTAGAGTCGCACACACACACTCTGTCTCTCAAAATCTCTCTCTCACATACACACCAGTTACGTGACGCCCACTTAAGCAGAGACTTATGTTACAATTTGTGCACCCGCGGGTACACGTGATGCTGCACATTTATTTAAGCCGGAAGGCGAACCCAAACAGTAGCTTCATTCATTCCCCTCCCGTCGCCTCTTCTCTGGTCGCCGTTTGATACATCTCCAACGTATCTATAATTTTTGATTGCTCCATGCTACTTTATCTACTGTTTTTGGCAATATTGGGCTTTATTTTCCACTTTTATATTATTTTTGGGACTAACCTATTAACCTGAGGCCTAGCCCAGATTTGCTGTTATGCCTATTTCAGTGTTTCGAGGAAAAGGAATATCAGACGGAATCAAAACGGAACGAAATCAATTGGAGAAGTTATTTTTGGAAGGAAAGCCACCCGATGGACTTGGAGTGCATGTCAGGGAAGAAGGGAGGTGCCCACGAGAGTGGGGGGCGCGCCCCCTGCCTAGTGGCCCCCCTTCGGTCCACCGACGTACTTCTTTCACCCATATATAACTACGTACCCTAGAACTTCCAGAACAAAAGATAGATCGGGAGTTCCGCCGCCGCAAGCCTCTGTAGCCACCAAAAACCTCTCGGGAGCCCGTTCCGGCACCCTTCCGGAGGGGGAACCCATCACCGGTGGCCAGCTTCATCATCCCGGCGCTATCCATGACGAGGAGGGAGTAGTTCACCCTCGGGGCTGAGGGTATGTACCAGTAGCTATGTGTTTGATCTCTCTATCTCTCTCGTGTTCTCTCTCGCGTTCCCTCTATGGAACGATCTTGATTTATCCCGAGCTTTGCTATTGTAGTTGGATCTTATGATGTTTCTCCCCCTCTACTCTCTTGTGACGAATTCAGTTTCCCTTTGAAGTTATTTTATCGGATTGAGTCTTTTATGAGAACACTTGATGTATGTCTTGCGTGGGATAACCATGGTGACAATGGGTTATTCTATTGATCCACTTGATGTATGCTTTGGTGATCAACTTGCGGGTTTCATGACGTTGGGAACCTATGCATAGGGGTTGGCACACGTTCTTGACTCTCCGGTAGTAGCTTTGGGGCACTCTTTGAAGTACTTTTATGTTGGTTGGATGAATCTGAGATTGTGTGACGCATATCGTGTAATCATGCCCACGGATACTTGAGGTGACAATGGAGTATCTAGGTGACATTAGGGTTTTGGTTGATTTGTGTCTTAAGGTGTTATTCTAGTACAAACTCTTTTATAGATCGATCCGAAAGAATAACTTTGAGGTGGTTTCGTACCCTACCATAATCTCTACGTTTGTTCTCCGCTATTTGTGGCTTTGGAGTGACTCTTTGTTTCATGTTGAGGGCTTGTTATATGATCTATCTATGTTATTATTGTTGAGAGAACTTGCACTAGTGAAAGTATGAACCCTAGGCCTTGTTTCCTACCATTGCAATACCGTTTACACTCACTTTTATCGCTCACTACCTTGCTGTTTTTATAATTTCAGATTACAAATACCTTTATCTACTATCTATTTTGCACTTGTATCACCATCTCTTCGCCGAACTAGTGCACCTATACAATTTACCATTGTATTGGGTGTGTTGGGGACACAAGAGACTCTTTGTTATTTGGTTGCAGGGTTGTTTGAGAGAGACCATCTTCATCCTACGCCTCCTACGGATTGATAAACCTTAGGTCATCCACTTGAGGGAAATTTGCTACTGTCCTACAAACCTATGAACTTGCAGGCCCAACAACGTCTACAAGAAGAAGGTTGTGTAGTAGACATCAAGCTCTTTTTTGGCGCCGTTGCCAGGGAGGTTAGCGCTTGAAGGTATATCTTTAGATCTTGCAATCGAATCTTTTTGTTTCTTGTTTAATCACTAGTTTAGTTTATAAAGAAAACTACAAAAAAATGGAATTGAGTTTGTCTCATACGCTTCATCTTTTTAATATCTTTCGTGAGTATGTTGGAAAGGAAAATTGTGCTCAAGTGCTAGAAGAAGAATTACATAGAATGCTTGGCATAAAATATGTGAATAATGAGCATGATTTCAATGTTCTTAGTATGAATTCCCTGAATACCCATGATGCTAATGATATGCAAAGCCACAAGCTTGGGGAAGCTATGTTTGATGAAGATGATATTTTTTGTCCCCCAAGATTTGATGAGCAAATTTACTATGATGAAAGCATGCCTCCTATCTATGATGATTATTGTGATGACACGTATGCTTTAAAGAATAATGATAACCATGAAACGTGTCATCTTGATCTTAATTTTCAATCACATGATAGTTATTTTGTTGAGATTTCTCCCACTACTATTCATCAGAAGAAATTTGCTTATGTTGAGAGTAGTAAATTTTCTATGCTTGTAGATCATGAAAAGAATGCTTTAGGTGCTGGTTATATTGTTGAATTCATTCATGATGCTACTGAAAATTATTACGAGAGAGGAACATATGTTTGTAGGAATTGCAATAATATCAAGTTTCCTCCCTATGTGCTTAAATTCTTGAAGCTATGCTTGTGTTACCTTCCTATGCTAGTTGATTATTGTTCCCATAAGTCATTTGCTCATAAAATCCCTATGCATAGGAAGTGGGTTATACTTCAATGTGCTAGTCATATTCTTCATGATGCTCCCGTTATGTTTCAATTCTTATCTTTTATGTGAGAATCATTGTCATCATCATGCCTAGCTAGAAAGGCATTAAAGAAAAGCTCTTATTGGGAGACAACCCAATATTTACCCTTACTATTTTTGTGTGTCCACATTATTATGCTACTCTAGTAATCATGTTTTATAGCTTTTGTTTCAATAAAGTGCCAAGTAGAACCTTTGGGAAGACTTGGGTGAAGTTTATGTGATCTTGCTGTGAAAAACAGAAACTTTAGCGCTCACGAGATTAGCTGCCATTTTTTTACTGGAGATTGCTTTTAGGTTGATTATTTTTGAAGATGATTAATAGACAAATTGCTCAGGTCCAGAAATTTATTTCATAATTTTTGGGGTTCCAGAAGAATACGTTTTATACAGATTACTACAGATTGTTCTGTTTTTGACAGATTCTGTTTTCTATGTGTTGTTTGCTTATTTTGATGCATCTATGTCTAGTTTTAAGTGGTATGAACCATAGATAAGTTAGAATTCAGTAGATATTACACCAATATGAATTTAGAATGAGTTCATTACAGTACCTAAGTGGTGGTTTTATTTTCTTATACTAACAGAGCTTATGAGTTTTGTGTGGTTGAAGTTTTCAAGTTTTGGGTAAAGATTCGATGAACTATGGAATAAGGAGTGGCAAGAGCCTAAGCTTGGGGATGCCCAAGCCACTCCAAGGTAATATTCAAGGACAACCAAGAGCCTAAGCTTGGGGATGCCCTAGAAGGCATCCCCTCTTTTGTCTTCGTTCATCGGTAACTTTACTTGGAGCTATATTTTTATTCACCACATGATATGTGTTTTGCTTGGAGCGTCATTTTATTTTGTTAGTTTTTGCTTGATGTTAGTTAGAATAATGTTTTTGATCTTTAGTTTCAATAAAAATGTCAAGGATAGCCTTTGCCATGCTTGTTTTGCAAGTATACATGTTGCTGTTTGAAAACAGAAAGTTTACCGCTGTTGCAAAACTTCCCTAGAAAATTCAGAGAATGGTATAACGTTTAATCTTTTTGCATATTAAGCTCTGATAAATTTATTACAGTGGAAATTTTAGTTCATAATTTTTGGAGTCAGGTAAGTATAGATACTCTTGCATTCTTTAGAGACTGTACTGTTTTGGCAGATTGCTGTTATGGTTGCATTGTTTGCATATGTTTGCTTGTTTAATGATTCTATTTGAGGATAGGAGTATTAAATATACAAAGGCATTTAGTATGCAATGTTGAATAATAATTTTAGTGATTTTTTACTGTAGAAAATGATAAGGTTTTGCATTGGTTTATACTAACCTATCTCACGAGTTCTTGTTGAGTTTGTTGTGAATGAAGCTTTTGATAAAAAGAGAAACCATGATATGAGAGGAATTAAGGAGACACAAAAGTTCAAGCCTGGGGATGCCCAAGGCACCCCAGGATAATATTTCAAGAAGTCTCAAGCATCTAAGCTTGGGGATGCCCTGGTAGGCATCCCACCTTTCTTCTTCAACAACTATCGGTTAGTATCGGTTGAGCCTAAGTTTTTGCTTCTTCACATGAGTTGTGCTATCCTTGCAATGTAGTTTTCTTTAGCTTTGCTTGCTGTTTGAATAAAGTATCAAGATCTGAAATTATTAATTGGGAGAGTCTTCACATAGTTGCATAATTATTCGACTACTTATTGATCTTCACTTATATCTTTCGGAGTAGTTTGTCATTTGCTCTAGTACTTCACTTATATCTTTTAGAGCATGGTGGTAGTTTTGTTTTGAAGAAATAGGTGAACTCTCATGCTTCACTTAGATTATTTTGAGAGTCTTAAATAGCATGTTAATTTGCTTAAATGATCCTAATATGCTAGGCATAAAAGACTAATAAAAGAAAAATTCTTATGAGTGTGTTGAATACTATGAGAAGTTTGATGCTTGATAATTGTTTTGAGATATGGAGATGGTGATATTAGAGTTATGCTAGTTGAGTAGTTGTGAATTTCAGAAATAGTTGTGTTAAAGTTTGTGATTCCCGTAGCATGCACGTATGGTGAATCGCTTTGTGATGAAGTTGGAGCACAATTTTATTTATTGATTGTCTTCCTTATGAGTGGCGGTCGATGACGAGCGATGGTCTTTTCCTACCAATCTATCCCCCTAGGAGCATGCGCGTAGTGCTTTGGTTTTTTATGACTTCTAAATCTTTGCAACAAGGCATGGGTTCTTTTGATTAATGTTGAGTCCATGGATTATACGCACCCTTTCACCCTTCCATTATTGCTAGCCTTTCTAATACCGTGCACCTTTCACCGGTATCATACACCCACCATATACCTTCCTCAAAACAGCCACCATACCTACCTATCATGGCATTTCCATAGCCATTCTGAGATATATTTCCATGCAACTTTCCACCGTTCCGTTTATTATGACACGCTCCATCATTGTCATATTGCTTTGCATGATCATGTAGTTGACATCGTATTTGTGGCAAAGCCACCGTTCATAATTCTTTCATACATGTCGCTCATGAGTCATTGCACATCCCGGTACACCGCCGGAGGCATTCATATAGAGTCATATTTTGTTCTAAGTATCGAGTTGTAATTGTTGAGTTGTAAGAAAAATAATAGTGTGATGATCATCATTATTAGAGCATTGTCCCAGTGAGGAAAGGATGATGGAGACTATGATTCCCCCATAAGTCGGGATGAGACTTCGGACTTTACAAAAAGAAAAAAAAAGAAAAAAAAAGAGGCCATAAAAAAAGAGAAAAGGCCCAAAGAAAAAAACAGAAAAAGAAAAAAATGAGAGAAAAAGAGAGAAGGGACAATGCTACTATCTCTTTTTCCACATTTGTGCTTCAAAGTAGCACCGTGATCTTCATAGAGAGTCTCATATGTTGTCACTTTCATATACTAGTGGGAATTTTTCATTATAGAACTTGGCTTGTATATTCCAATGATGGGCTTCCTCAAATGCCCTAGGTCTTCGTGAGCAAGCGAGTTGGATGCACACCCACTTAGTTCCTTTTGTTGAGCTTTCATAAACTTATAGCTCTAGTGCATCCGTTGCATGGCAATCCCTACTCACTCACATTGATATCTATTGATGGGAATCTCCATAGCCCGTTGATACGCCTAGTTGATGTGAGACTATCTTCCCTCCTTTTGTCTTCTCCACAACCACCATTCTATTCCACATATAGTGTTATATCCATGGCTCACACTCATGTATTGCGTGAAGATTGAAAAAGTTTTGAAAATGTTAAAGTATGAAACAATTGCTTGGCTTCTCATCGGGGTTGTGCATGATTTAAATATTTTGTGTGGGGAAGATGGAGCATAGACAGCCTATATGATTTTGTAGGGATAACTTTCTTTGGCCATGTTATTTTGAGAAGACATAATTGCTTAGTTAGTATGCTTGAAGTATTATTATTTTTATGTCAATATGAACTTTTGTCTTGAATCTTTCGGGTTTGAATATTCATACCACAATTAAGAAGATTTACATTGAAATTATGCCAAAGTAGCACTCCGCATCAAAAATTCTTTTTTATCATTTACCTACTCGAGGACGAGCAGGAATTAAGCTTGGGGATGCTTGATACGTCTCCAACGTATCTATAATTTTTGATTGCTCCATGCTACTTTATCTACTGTTTTAGGCAATATTGGGCTTTATTTTCCACTTTTATATTATTTTTGGGACTGACCTATTAACCGGAGGCCCAGCCCAGATTTGTTGTTTTATGCCTATTTCAGTGTTTCGAGGAAAAGGAATATCAGACGGAGTCAAAACGGAACAATATCAACTGGAGAAGTTATTTTTGGAAGGAAAGCCACCCGATGGACTTGGAGTGCACGTCAGGGAAGAAGGGAGGTGCCCACGAGGGTGGGGGGCGCGTTCACCCCTCTGGGGCGCGCCCCCTGCCTCGTGGCCCCCCCTTCGGTTCACCGACGTACTTCTTTCACCCATATATACCTACGTACCCTAAAACTTCCAGAACAGAAGATAGATCGGGAGTTCCGCCGCAAGCCTCTGTAGCCACCAAAAACCTCTCGGGAGCCCGTTCCGGCATCCTGCCGGAGGGGGAACCCAAAACCGGTGGCCATCTTCATCATCCCGACGCTATCCATGATGAGGAGGGAGTAGTTCACCCTTGGGGCTGAGGGTATGTACCAGTAGCTATGTGTTTGATCTCTCTCTCTCTCTCGTGTTCTCTCTCGTGTTCCCTCTATGGGACGATCTTGATGTATCCCGAGCTTTGCTATTGTAGTTGGATCTTATGATGTTTCTCCCCCTCTACTCTCTTGTGATGAATTGAGTTTCCCCTTTGAAGTTATTTTATCGGATTGAGTCTTTTATGAGAACACTTGATGTATGTCTTGCGTGGGATAACCGTGGTGACAATGGGTTATTCTATTGATCCACTTGATGTATGTTTTGGTGATCAACTTGCGGGTTTCGTGACGTTGGGAACCTATGCATAGGGGTTGGCACACGTTCTTGACTCTCCAGTAGTAGCTTTGGGGCACTCTTTGAAGTACTTTTATGTTGGTTGGATGAATCTGAGATTGTGTGACGCATATCGTATAATCACGCCCACGGATACTTGAGGTGACAATGGAGTATCTAGGTGACATTAGGGTTTTGGTTGATTTGTGTCTTAAGGTGTTATTCTAGTACAAACTCTTTTATAGATTGATCCGAAAGAATAACTTTGAGGTGGTTTCATACCCTACCATAATCTCTACGTTTGTTCTCCGCTATTAGTGGCTTTGGAGTGACTCTTTGTTTCATGTTGAGGGCTTGTTATATGATCTAGCTATGTTATTATTGTTGAGAGAACTTGCACTAGTGAAAGTATGAACCCTAGGCCTGTTTTCCTACCATTGCAATACCGTTTACGCTCACTTTTATCACTCACTACCTTGCTGTTTTTATAATTTCAGATTACAAATACCTTTATCTACTATCTATTTTGCACTTGTATCACCATCTCTTCGCCGAACTAGTGCACCTATACAATTTACCATTGTATTGGGTGTGTTGGGGACACAAGAGACTCTTTGTTATTTGGTTGCAGGGTTGTTTGAGAGAGACCATCTTCATCCTACGCCTCCTACGGATTGATAAACCTTAGGTCATCCACTTGAGGGAAATTTGCTACTGTCCTACAAACCTATGAACTTGCAGGCGCAACAACGTCTACAAGAAGAAGGTTGTGTAGTAGACATCAAGCTCTTTTTTGGCGCCGTTGCCGGGGAGGTTAGCGCTTGAAGGTATATCTTTAGATCTTGCAATCGAATCTTTTTGTTTCTTGTTTAATCACTAGTTTAGTTTATAAAGAAAACTACAAAAAATGGAATTGAGTTTGTCTCATACGCTTCGTCTTTTTAATATCTTTCGTGAGTATGATGGAAAGGAAAATTGTGCTCAAGTGCTAGAAGGAGAATTACATAGAATGCTTGGCATAAAATATGTGAATGATGAGCTTGATTGCAATGTTGTTAGTATGAATTCCATGAATACCAATGATGCTAATGATATGCAAAGCCACAAGCTTGGGGAAGCTATGTTTGATGAAGATGATATTTTTTGTCCCCCAAGCTTTGATGAGCAAATTTACTATGATGAAAGCATGCCTCCTATCTATGATGATTATTGTGATGACACATATTCTTTAAAGAATAATGATAACTATGAACGTGTCATCTTGATCTTAATTTTCAATCACATGATAGTTATTTTGTTGAGATTGCTCCCACTACTATTCATCAGAAGAAATTTGCTTATGTTGAGAGTAGTAAATTTTCTATGCTTGTAGATCATGAAAAGAATGCTTTAGGTGCTGGTTATATTGTTGAATTCATTCATGATGCTACTGAAAATTATTATGAGAGAGGAACATATGCTTGTAGGAATTGCAATAATATCAGGTTTCCTCCCTATGTGCTTAAATTCTTGAAGCTATGCTTGTGTTACCTTCCTATGCAAGTTGATTATTGTTCCCATAAGTCGTTTGCTCACAAAATCCCTATGCATAGGAAGTGGGTTAGACTTAAATGTGCTAGTCATATTCTTCATGATGCTCCCGTTATGTTTCAATTCTTATCTTTTATGTGAGAATCATTATCATCATCATGCCTAGCTAGAAAGGCATTAAAGAAAAGCTCTTGTTGGGAGACAACCCAATATTTACCCTTACTGTTTTTATGTGGCCACATGATTATGCTACTGTAGTAATCATGTTTTATAGCTTTTGTTTCAATAAAGTTCCAAATGGAACCTTTGTAATGTAGCGCAGTAAGTGATGTAGAAAGGCACAAATGGTATGAACATGCGTGGCATATAGGGTGTGTTTGGTTGCGTTCTCGTCTCAGCATAGTTGTTCCCTCTTCATGCATGCTCAACTCAACACCCCTCTTCATGCATGCTCTCTTCATGCATGCTTCTAGTGTATTTGTGCTAAACTAGTGTGGACTCATGCACCCTCCATACACTCTACCAAACACCCAAAAGTAGGTCGAGAAGGGAACTCTTGGGCGGCATTTGTCTCTTACAACGTACTACCACTAAATGTTGTACGTGCAATGCACAGTGAAGTTATGGAGTACGTGCCTAAGTACTCTACTACTACTATATTAGTTGGAGGCACATATTAACTTTTATATTTGTTTACGTGTATGCCCCGAGACCTACCAACTAGACGTGTGTTTCTCTCCAGGTCGCACTTTGTATCGTTCATACCACTAAGTACTACTACATGTGGTCTCCGACCCAGAAGTGGAAGAAGTGGGCTCTACCATGCTGTTCATGTCCCACTCCTTTCGCTGACGTGTGGGACATCCAGCACGTGCCGTGTTTGGCACCCTTCATCGTAAGAGTTGAAAACTAGCATTCAACAGAAATAAAAAATAATTATAAATCGGAAGTGATACTATTTTTTGTGAACCACAACAGTGATACTATACCACGCGGTTTCCTTGCTCCTCGATATCGGAAAGAATACTTCTGTTCGCCAACATGTGGGACGTCGACCATCCTGGTCCACTTGCCATGCACGCAGAACACCAAGGGAGAGTCACCCAGGTCGTCGCGCCGCAGTAACAATGACTAATGAGCCATCAAATCACAGGCCCACTTCCCACTTTGAAGTTGCTCGGACGAAGGAACCATCATGACTTCGTTGAATTTCGCTTCTTGAAGAAAACTACTGTACCAGCAGTACTGCTAGCTACAGTAGTTACTCCAACAGAGGCCTCCTTTGGTTCATAGGATAGGAATATGAAAATCATAGGAAGTGAGATGACATGCATCTCAATTCCTATAGAGAAAGAGATGCCATTTGATGCTTAGGATAGGAATTTTTCCATTTAGTCTAGGCTAATGTACTGGTAATTTGCTCTAAAAACTACAGTAGTAACTAGTAGTACTGATACATGCTCGTACGCAGACACAGACACACACACTAACTACTAGTACTACTAGTTCTCACATGCTGGCCAGACGCCGTTGTTCTCCTTCCCGGCTTTGTCGATGACACCCGACCGTGCTTGGATCTCCGCCGACCTCTCCGCAGTAGCGCATGCGTCCTTTTCTTTCTTGCGGCGGCGGGCCTCTCTTTTCTTGAGTGCTTTCTGACTTTTCCGCTCCCTCTGTGCGGCTTTGGCCGCCTCTTGCTCTATCGCCCATTCGGCCTTGGCATCTTAAAATTCCTCCCACATAGTTGTGAGGTCGCGAGCGGCGATGAACTCGGCACGGGGGGATGCCATCGCTTCCCTACAATTTTGTGTGCGGTCGTGGGTGGCGAGGAACTCGGCGCGACGGGATGCCATCGCTGCATTACCGGTTAGTGTGCGGCGTGGTGGCATGAACGACGCTTGGTGAGAGCTCTGGGGTGGAGTGGCCGGACAACCGTATAGTGCATTGGTTTGTCAAGAGCTCAAGGACAGAAGACGAAGCAAATTTGGATTCCCCTTCAATCCTGGTCATTTATTACTGAGTAAAATGCATTGGCGGTCATCGAACTTGTCTTGATAGCTCACTTTGATCATTGTATACGAGATATGGTGATTATGCGGTCACTGGCTCAGCGTATAGCTCTGTATTTTCCTGGTTGACCAGTCAAATAGTCCGCATGCGCCTCATCAGCCCGTGTTCTTTATCTATCTATGCGGGCCTACGTGTCAAATGAGAAAGAAATATTGTAAAAACCAAAATTATGCGTATGTGGGGAATCAAACCACGGACTCATTGCTACAATGCACCCTCGTCAGCCAAATGAAAATGAAATACTTCGCGTCAGACACTCACGCTTACACTGTCAAAGCATGCTAATGCATGCACGTCTCCCTCTAAATCAAAGTCCTGCTCATGGCGCAACGCAAACGGCGAGCCCATCACCTGCGCACCCCGGCGGTGCCTGACATTACTGTTTAGACGTTTGATGGAGGCCTACGCGAACACCGAGCATGTATTCACCTGGCTCAACACCAACGGTCATACTCGGACCGCCTTGCTCATGTATATCGTCCATCACAACGACAATCTATAAAACAGCCTAAGCTAGAGAGGGTTACTACGGTAGTATGGTACGAAATATGTACTATCCTGAGCGACCAATCTTAGTGCCACTGCACACAGAAATCCCTTCCATCGCTAGCGTGCGCTTCCCGCCTGAAACGGTTACCGTTTCTCCAGAATGTCAATGCTGCATTCACTGGTATTAACTGCAGGTGCAATTGGTGTGTCACTGACATGCGGGCCAGATGCCCGTTGGGCCCACATGTCAGTAACCCAAACGCATCTGCAGTTAAGTCACTGAAGCAACATCTGCATTCACGCCCGACGAACCTACTCTGGCGCCAATTGTCCATCCGTCTGTCGCGGCTCAATGCCATTCGCCCGCTATATTAACTTGAGCCCCAGCTCCCAGCCACAGCCAAAGACCCACACTTATTCTCCTCCGGTCCCTTCCTTCTATTGTCACCACTTCAACCATGGACTCCAGGCGCTCCGAAGCTCTCTTGGACGTACTATCGCAGGAGCAGAAGAGGGACATCGGCGGCTCCGCTCCGAGCACGCTCCAAAGCTCTCTTCGACGTACTGTCGCGGGAGCAAACGAAGGAGATTGCCGGTACCCCCCTGGCCGCCCTCCGCCGCCACGACCACGAAGCCGGCGCGCATGCGCGGGCACAGCTGGCACCAAGGAAGAGTAGTACACGGTAGGTCACCACCGCTCTGGTCCCGGGAAGGCCACTGCTACTCCACTCAGTCGACGCCAAGCTTGGTGTGGTAAACATCAGCGGCCGATTAGCCGCTTGACGGGGACGTGGAGGCGGAAATCTTCAGAACCTTGTGCTCCGGAGGAGGAGGTTATCGAGGCGGATGAGGAGGAGGCAAAGGCAATGGCCGACTTTCTCGGGTTCATGGCCGGACATGGTGGTCGAGCACTGGCAATCGTTTAGATTAGGTTTACAGTTGGTTTTAGTACGGTTTGTGCGAAATATGTAATGAATTTCATCTAGTTTGTTGGAAAAGTTTTCGGAATGTAATGAATTTTATCCGGTTAATTTGAAATTTGCTTTGTTTGCATGAATTTCGTCCGGTTAGTTCATATAGATGTCGGTGTAAATTTGTGGGCCAGCGCTGGAGATGCCCTAACTATCATGCTATAATCGCTAACAGTCCTCCATTTTATCTTGCTTACATAAAAATGGAGCAAGAGGATGGCACTATAGCACGTCATATCACTCGAACTAGCCCGCCTAACAAGCGGGAAAGCATCGCCCTCGTCATTTTATTGATCGATCGCGCGAAAATGTTATGCTTCGCAAGTTCTAAGACTAGCCATAGTGGGAGAAACTTCGGTAGTAACATCGAGTCCAACTTAGCAAATTTGCTTATGTGGAAATGAGTTAATGAGGAGAGATGTAGTACTAGTAACTTAGCTAGTTACTGTAACATCACATGTCCCAATGCAATATGAGTCTCTAACCTAATAAATAAAGCTTTGCATGTTACCACACTTATGTTACTACCCACTATTGAGGTAGTAACATAGTCTAGAGATATGTGTATGTTACTAGTGTATGTTACTCTCCATTGTGGCTAGTCTAAAGTAAAAGGCCACACACTTACGACTCGTACGCGTCGCACCCCCGACAGTCCGGATCGCACGCCGCTCACCAGAGGGGATACACATTGTCTTGCAATTTCACTGACATGTGGGACTGTAATTGAATAAACCATCGATAGCCGAAATCTAATCGCTCGGCGGGTGTCGGCTGAGAAGAGAGAAACGGGAGAGGGAGTAGAGATCGCCCGCCTGCCACGCACGGACTCCAAGAAATATATGGTGATAATGTGAGGTGGGCCATGCTGGAGTCCGGACCACTTCCGGAGCCCGCTCTGACCGCCCTGGCCCCTCAAGACGCCAGCTGCCCGTCGCATGCATAGCAAGTAGTCCCCTCTTATGTAGAGCAGAGAGAGCCATTGACAAAGTCAAGGAGTAACAGTGGAGACAATAGCTTTCATAAAAAATAAACAATGAATACTCTATAAAGGAAAGAATACTTTCATTCACCGACATGTGGGACATCGACCATCCTGGTCCACCTGCCATGCAAAAAATTATCCTGGTCTACCCCAGTTGTATCGCAGGCCCAACCTTTCCCACTGTAAGTTGTTCGGACGAAGGAACCATCATGACTTCGTTAAATTCCGCTTCTTCAAGAAAACTTACTGTACCCACAATACTGCTACCACACGCGAAGATTGGACGGCACTGTACCACGTCATATCACTGAAACCCACTAGGCCAAACTAGCCCGCCTAGGTCATCTATTTTGGAACGGAGGGAGTACGTCTCTGCACTGCTATGATTTTGTGTTGCACATTCTCTGTACTTTTGCTACGATTTTCCTACCCTATGAACCAAATGAGGCCTGAATGTATGTCGACTATTGTCTGATCTATCGCTAAGCCTACAATTTTAGGAGCTAGGGCTATTGGTCGATCAACGAGGGATAAGTATAAGCGTACCACGAGCTCATCAGCCCCAACGTTTCTCTTTGGTGAGTGTTTTGCAAGTACTATAGCTCGCACAATAGCTAGCCTACTAACACCAAGAATCACCAAACAAGCCCTGCTGATATGATAAACAGTTCAAACTTACATCTAAGCATGCCATATATTACATCAAAAGCTGGTGAGGATACATCTGTTTCCATAACTCGGAGAGGGTTCGCATGATTCACTATCAAACAAACGTAGCAAGATCCTCCCACACAAGACAGTGCACAAGCCCTAAGATGGTTTGATAACACACATCGTTCTGGTAATTAAACACAGGGCAATGCAAACTACACTGAAGGATTAGCGCGACCAACTATTTCTTGTCATCGATCTCTCGGGCAATGACCATAGCACGGACAACGCCATGGGAATCGATTTCTGGGGCGATGTCCACAGGACTGACCGTGACATCAAAATCGATCTCTGGGGCGATGTCCACAGGATGGACAGCGACATCGAAATCGATCTCCGCGGCGATGCCAACAGGACGGGCCACGACATTGGAATCATCAAGGACAACCACCGGCACCTGAACAACCCTAACATATTATCAAGCACATTGCAAATAATCAAAAACCACAACTATGGTAATAATCCATTATTTTTTACCTTGTGCAGCTCACTGGGGGATCTCATCCCTCCGGGGGCCATCTCCTCGTCCTCGATGGGGGCCATCACCTTGCCAGGGGAATACTGCTTCTCAATGGCGACTATCTCCTCAAACTCGGTATTGAGCCTCACATAGGTGGCAATCAGAGTTCCTGGGGTAGGCACGGTGGGGCCCTTGCTGTTCTTCCAACTTTCTTTGAGGAGTTCGTCTGCCAACGTCCTCAACTCTTTGGCCAGTGTTTGTTTCCTGGAGTTCTTCGTCTCCATGGGTTGGCCCGCTAACATGGTCAACTCGTTGGTCGGTGCTCGCTTCCTGGAGATCGATGTCTCATTGGGTTGTCCGCCGGCAACTCTTTGCCTAGTGCTCCAGGATCCATCAATGAACTGACAAACAAAAAGCAATCGAAAGGAAACCACAATCGCAATGAAAACGGGAAAAGAATAGGATGTGAGAATCAGTTGGTGCTTCGCGAAAAGAAGATTATTGGAATGAAAATATAGCAGCATAACTGATTTTCCCACCTTTCCTTTGTCGGTACAGAAGAAAAATGGCAGAAGTGAGTAGCCTGGAGTGAGGTTTTCTTCAAGAAAGGGAAGAAAGGGCTTAAACGAATGTTCTAGCTGTGAAATGATGGTTGCTTCATCCAGTCCAACTTGGAGGCCACCTTAAAACTGCTGGTAAAGGTGTGGGTTTTGTGATATGACGGGTCATGACGGCCACACTGGGGTGACAGGTGAGTCTCGACTGTAGCACCTCGCTATGATTTGGTGGATGGCACGCGTGCCCAGATGCTTTGAAATGTCCCGCATGTAGATAGAGCGGCTAGTCATATAGGAGTGCTCAATATTGTGCACCGCGACCAAGGCGGAGAGGAAAATGAGAGAACTACGTAATTAATGCATGACTTTAATTAGGGTAGTTTTGTAAAGTACGAGATACATTCCTCCAATCGCAAAATGCCTTGGTTCATGAGATTTGAGATTTGAGCCCTATAAACCAGAAGGGAGGGAGTACTGCACACGGTGTAGTCTAGTCACTTGTTGAAATCTCTAGAAAGGCAAACACTCCTTTCCAGTTTACATGGCTATACTACTCCCTCAGTCTAGGTGTGTAAGTCATCTTACAAAAACCAAATAGTCCCAAAACACTTAGGCGCGGTGCATTAACTTCTACCTTGTTTCTTGTTTCTTGACATATCAACCAATAAGAGATGAGAGGTGTGCATGCTTTTAATGACTTGCAATGGCTAGTTCATTGCATGCAATGCTATTATTTAGCAAATAAACATTGGTGACCCCAGGAGGAAACGGTGCTAAGCGCGTGGACCTATGCAGAACGAGTATCAACCAATGGATAATGGAGTTTAATTGTTAAACAATAGCAATTTTGTCTCATGCAAGAGCCTGGCTAGTATATGCGCGCTCCAAGGAACCGCACCACGTGAGCGTTCGCAACTGCCACGTTCGGGTTGCGCTTGGCTCTTCGCCTCTTCGAGAAGACGAACAATGATGTTACTCCTACTTCTACAGTATCGAATCCACTGCTGCATGTCCGTCCACCTCGTGCGGGAGGGATAGCGTGTAGTGAAAGCTTCTACTTACTGCTCCTGCCTTTGCGTCTATGACAGGTGAGCCCAACAGGTGGTTGGCCCTCCTGTCATGCAGCCAAAGGCAGGTGCAGTTAAGGCACAGGAGCTCAGTCCGCGAGGGCGAGGGCGTTGTAGTAATCAAATTTCTCGGTCTTGTACGAGTTGACGTGACACATCAAAGCACCGCACTCGATATAAGTCTTTTTACACATTTCAAATGGGCTACTTCGTATGTAGGAGTAGACATATTCTGCTTCGTATATAGTCACTTGTTGCAATCTCTAAAAAGACTTATATTTGGAAACGGAGGGAGTACAACGCATGCGTGCATGCCGTGACTTTCCTTTTGATACTTGCATGTGTTGATTTGATGCACCTTGCCAAATTTTAACTATAAATTTAACTAACCAAATTTTCATGCATGTCACAAAAAATTACGGGGCTGTTTGGATTGTGACTATGTTTTTCTTATGTTGCCACATTATTTTTCCCACACTTGCCACACTTGCCTAACCTGAGTTTCTCAGATTGTTAGACACACTTTGGCTTGCCTAAGAGAATCTTGCCACAATTTTTGTGTCTATGACATGTGGGGTTCACTGCTAATAAAAAAATTCTTGTCTTAGGTGTGGCTAATAAAAAAGACTTATATTTAGGAACGGAGGGAGTAGAAAATATAAATAATAATGCATGTTGAGGCAACCCACATTTCCGCTAATTTTAGCCGTGGGCTTGTTCACAATTTTTACGAGGGGGTGGTTGTTCATTTAATGGAGGGACTTGTAGTACCAGACTTGAACGATACAAAGTGCGACCTGGCACACCGTAACACCACTTGGAACAAGCAGGTAGCTATCTCAAAAAACAATCAACAACTAAAAAAACCGCGACCTGGCATGTAGTGGAGTAGTACACAATTTTGAACGATTGTTTTGATGGAGTGAAAAAGGAAAACTACCACACTACGTATATATAGGCCGGAGCCTCCGCGCTTACTTGCTAGGGTTGCTCTATTCACACACTCTCATCCTCTCCAGATCTAAACAAGATAGGGGTAGTAACACTGTCTTTCTCCCTTCAAAAAACACTGGCTTTCTATCCTCACCGTTGGTTACAGATCCGTACGTATCCCCCTCCATTGATGAAGGGGAGGAGGGGCAGCGTTTAGGCCGTCGTCGACAGTGAGGGAGGAGACACACTGCCGGTCGCACCATTATCTCTAGCCGAGCGCCGGTGCGGGAGGTCCTCCGATCCCTTCGTCGTTGCCTGTGGGCGGATTCGGCCTCCCGCCACCCACCTATCCACATCCCGATGACCTTCAGGTATATCTTCGTTCGAAACCGCCTTAGCTCTACTTCCCCAGCTCGCTACGTTGCTGCATGTGCATCATTTTCTACCTCTCAGCCCCTCTCGATTGGATGGTCCAACGTCACCTATTTTTTTCTTCTACTGTTAGAGGTAAAGCTAATTCATGGAGTCGAATCTTGTATTCTTGGTTCAAACAAGACATAAAGTGGGGGTGGGGGAATTTAGTATGTACATCGGACTTGGTACAAACAGGAAGGAAAGGGGATGAAAGTAGTATAGACTGGTCATCCAACCGGTCTCTTGGTCAAAAAGGGAAATATAGGGGTAACACTGTACACAGTGGTATGACCAGGACTAGATTTGCTATCCACACATAGGAGTAGGTGGCTAGAGTGAAACAAAATGGGACCAACCCAGATATGTTTCTAGGATGTTTGTTTCTCGGGGCAACAAACTATGAATCACCACTTTATGCCCCTGTTTACGTACATGGTGCTGGACTGCTAGTGCACCCACTGTCCCATACCCTTATACCAAATATTTAGGCTCCATTCGGAATAAAGGGGCAGAAAACATAGGTCTTGATGAAAATAGAGGAATAGGAAAGGAATGTAGGTATAAAACTATGGAACAACGAACCGGAGGAAATTTTCAAGAGAATGTGTTCGGATGGACCACGAAATGTACAGATTTGTTTTTTTATAGTAGCATGCTGTGAGATGCTATTTGTTTATTCAGCTGCACAGTGACTACTCTTGTCCTCACCTCACGTACCACACATAGGTTGATTTTTTTATTCCGGCAAACACAACATAGCAACCTGTCTAACGCATGGCAGCGAGCGCCTGCCTCGGGCTTTCGCCCAAAAAATGAGCAGCGCGTGGATGTTTCTAATCCTATGGAATCAGTACTACTGGACCAGCTTTCCTATGAAACACTATTGACCTTTCCCGTGTTCCGAACGGTTGGAAGGGAAAGAATACCGTAGGAATTGTGTTCCTACAAAAATCCTGCACCAAACCTGTGAACCGAACGCAGCCTTAATTGTTCTTAATCTAATGTCCCTGGTAAAAATGAAGCCATGCCACTGTTATAAGCCATGACAAGTTTAGCCAAATGTTTTTGCCTGTAATTGTTTGAGACTCTGACTGTTTCCTCTATGCCTTTTTGTGCAAACAGGGATATCCAATTCACCTAGTGGCTGTTGTGACCTTTTGGTGCACTGCACAAAACTCTTCTTAGAAGAAGTGACTTTTGTGTTGTTTAACTGGAATGTCAGAATGGAACAGTTGGTTCATTTTGGTGGAACTGCACAAAGGGAGATCTTTGTTCCAATCCTCATCATCCATATTGGCGCCATAAGCTTCCTTTAGGTAAGAATGATATTTAATGCATGTGTTCATCTCTATTTTCCGACTGCCATGAGTAAATAATACTGTTTTTACTAGTACACTTGTACTCCCTCACTGACAAAACCAATTCTGAATTAGAAGGCCAATCATGTACTTGGTTTCACCAACTGGTGAGGAGAAAGAGAAACAGAGCATGAAGAGGAAGAAGAAGAAGAAGAAACAGTGCCAAGGCGATCTTGCTGAAGCCAGAAGCCTCAGTCTAGGCCATTCAAGGGCTCTGGCAATGACTACCTTACATGTGAGACGATCCTCCAGGGAGCCCTTCCACTTCTGCTATCTCACTTAATTATTAGTACTTAAGTACCACTAATTTATTACTGCCTAATTTTCCTGTTGGAGTTAAACAAATCTTTAGTAGGACCCTATGCTGAATCATGTATGTGTGTATGTTTGTCTATGGAGGTGAATCATGTGGTGGAGCAGGGAGGGAATATTATTAGTGTCATGACATAATAGTGGTATTGTTTTGCATGTCAATTTACTGCCATTGGGTCAATGAGGCAATGTTTTGCGTATTGTCCATCATGAATTTGATGCTACTGTTTGAGTAATATGCTAATGTCGTCCTATCCTTTCTCACTAAGCTAATGAAGGTTTCACCTTGTTCCTACTTGTGCAAACATGGATCATGTTGTGCCAATCATACATTTTAGTGGAACTACACAAGACAATACAATGAACTGTATCCCAGCCAGTGCTTTAACTCTGCTGGAAGTTCTTGATAATCTTTCGATATAATCTCAGCACTGGTAAACAAGAGTGATTTCAACCATATATTTGAAGTGCACAAAAATATATACTATTATGTGATTCGAGTGAGTGCTTTATCATCTCTTATGGGACTAAATGAATTAGCTTTTTTTTCAGGTTGGTATGGGCCTAAGGCCTTCATCCATATTAGTTTGTTGTCATCTCTATTTGTATCGTGCTACTGTCATGAGAAACTCCTTTATCTTTGCACGTTAAAGTTTTGCAACCTATGATAAATGGCAATGCTTTGTGTGTTGAGTTGAGCTAATTGGCACTGATTAAATAAACTAATACTTCTCTTTAAGCAAGACAACTATGTTGCTAACTTTACCCATTAAGATAATGAGGGTGCTTCTATTTGTTAGTGTATGTTTCATCAACTAGACCCACTATTACAGTAATCTCACTCTCTCAATATATGTGCCAACATGGATGCTCGATTTTGGTGGAACTGCATAAAAACTTTGGGTGCTTCATTGCCTCGACAGCTTTCGTCCTTTCCTGTCAGTCGCTAATCTCAGCTTGCTTTCTTCCTTTGCTGTCAGTCGCTTGGCTTATCTCGGCTTCCAATCAAAGGAAATAGTAATTGATGTGCTACCTCACACAGGTTGGTACTGGTCTTTATCCTGATTATTGTGCCTGTCATATGTATTGGTAATTTGGTATTGTGCTACTATTTGCCGATTTCATAAAGTAGTAATTTGGAGCCTGAACTCGCAGGGAAATCATTACATCGGGTGATTTCAGTAGAACTGCACAAAATTATCAGATGGACAGGTACTTATGCTGTTGTTATGTACTCCAAAGTTCACTCAGACAAGCATCGATGTTGACAAGAAGTGCCTATATTCATTCGAGTATCAACTGGCGTCAACCAATTGTCAAACTCCAAGTATTAGGAGAGTGAACGCCAAAAATATTGCTTGGTGCATAGCCCAGAAAAACGCAGTCCAGTCTTTGGTCCCAACTTGTGCCTTTTGGTTATCGGCACATATGGTAGCGAACTATATGGCATGGAGTCTAAAGATTCCAGACAAGTTAGTTGACGCGTATATCCATCTGGCACTTAATCAGTCTGCACGCCAACGATGCTCCATTTCAGTTGAAATGCACAAAAAATTTGGGTGGTTAATTTTCCCAACCGCCTCCTTTCTCGTCTGCAATGTAGAATTTTGACAAGATATAGGACCAAGATGAGCCAGTAAACTAGTTGGATGAAAGTAGTGGCCAAGTTGCTCAAACCTCCCTCAGCACAAGGCCACTATTTGAGGATAAACCTACAAGCAAAGTTCAGATTGTCTGTGCTGCCTCTTCTGTATTCGAAAGTTTACTCGTACAAGAACTAATTTTAGCAAGAAGTACCTCCGATTGAACACCATTTACCAGTCTGTACCCTAGGTAATTAAAGTTCGTCCATGGATCATATTGGTGTGATCTCAATCATTTGGATGCATAAACATACTGAACATGTGTATATCTAAATCTTTTTATGAATTATGTATGAATATTGTCGTGTGATCTATCAATCATTTGGATGCATAGATATGCTGAGCTTGTGTATATATGAATCTTTTGAGTTGTTGATAGTGAATGGTTTCTATGAATACGAACGTGTCCTGTGAACCTGAGTTTGATATGAATGTTTACCTTTTCTGTTGTATTTGTGTGTGAACTTGTTAGTATGCCTACTGTGGGGTATAAAATGCAGGTCTCTTATAAAAGTAATGCTGTGTCCAATTTATGTTTTCCCTTCTAACCACATTATATATATTTATATTATTACTATTATCGTATATTTTATAGAGACTTATATATACATTATAAAACATCCCACGTGTTATTAACATATAAAAGTAAATGTTTAATGGAAGTTGGCAAGGAAAATCCTGGTTGTTTTTGACTCACACGCAAGGAAAATCCTGGTGATTGCGTATAAAAGCTTGCGAAGATTTTAAGGACCAATTTAATAATCCTGTTATTCTCCATAGACTACATCCCCACGCCGCAACAGAACCGGTTATAACCCTTCTCCTCCTCTCAATCTGGGACTCCACTGCCGCGTTTACCCATCTCCGAGTCGTTCCCGTCCGGGGCCTCGCCGCCGTCCACCGCCTCGCTGCGTTCGGTGCAGCGTGGTCAACAAACGAGAGTCATCGGAAGAGGACTGTACGTGGAGAGCCTGATGGCTGGGACCCACGAGGTCCATGGTCGCATGCAAGGAAAGTTCCTCCTTATTAAGCTAAAAAATGTTTCCTCCACCTGACAGCTGGGACCCACTGGCTGTATCTTCGCACGGAAGGAAGTGCCTCCTTGTTTTGCGAAAAACATTATTCACCCCGTTGACAGCTGGGACCCGTCAGATTTGGTGACTCACTTGTGGGCCTACTAAGCGGACGTGTACGCACGGCTTTGTCAACTTAATCAACAAATGATTCTAGCAGCTGAACTGTTGGATGTTAATCCAACAGCCGTGCTCCTTCTTCAAACTCTGCTCTTGCTCCTGTCTCCCGTGGGCGGCACCGCGGCTGTGCTACCGTGCACCCGAACCAGTGAAGTTTCCCACTCCTCTCCATCTGCGACTCCACTGCCCGGTATTCCCCATCTCCGGGTCGTTCTAGTCTAGGTGCATTCGGCACAGTGTGGTCAACGTGGTCAACAATCGAGAGTCATCGGTAGATGACTGTATGTGAGAGGCTGACAGTGGGGACGCACCACGCCCATGGACGCATGCATGCAACGGAACACGGTGAGGTCAACGTGGTCAAGGAACAACTTCCATCGGAAGTATACTGTACGTGGAGAGTCTCAGCTGGGTCCACGGCCGCAGCAAGTAAGTGCCTCCTTATTACGCGGAAAATAATTATTCCTCCAACTGACAGCAGGGACCCACTGGACAGGCCACCATATTTTGCGAACAAACATTTGCCCCCTGACTGCTGGGACCTACCTAATGGGCCACCGTAATTCACGAGAAAAACGTTCCCTCCGCTGTCAGCTCGGACCCACCGGAAGTTCCTCCTTATTACGCACGAAAAAATGAATACCCCCCGGCTAGTTGGGACCCACCTTGGTGGGAGGCTTACTTGTGGGCCTACTAAGTTGGCGGGGACAAAGGGCTTTGTCAACTTAGTCAATATGAACGATTCTAGGTCTAGTGACCGTACGATGTCCATCCAACGGCCGTAGTGTTTCTTCAACCTCTGGTCTTCTTGCTCCAGCCGCCCAAAGCAGCGCCGGTCGTGCCGCATGCTCCTGCCTCCCTTGGCTGGCTGTGCTGCCGCAGAGGCCTCACCGCCCTACTATTCCCACCACTGGCCAGGTCGTGCAGCGACGGCAGCCTCACACCACAGCCGAACCAGTGAACCCTCGTACACCTCTCCGCGCGGGCTCCCACTGCCGCGTCTTCCCCGGCTCCACATCGCCCCCTTCCTAGGCCTCGCCGTTGTCCATCACCGTGGTGCTCCCCGTGCGGCGTGGTCAACGTGGTCAAGGAACGACTTCCATCGGAAGAGTACTGTACGTGGAGAGGCCGACAGTTGGGTCCACGGCCACAACCCAGTTTTTTTGTGATTTGACAAGTAAGTCACTTTGTCAGGCCTGTTGGGCTGCAAATCTTTCAGGACGAGAGCTTTCATTCGGCTGGCCGAGAAAATGGCCCATCAGTAATGAGAAATGGGCCGTACATTTTTAAAACACATCAAACCGGCAATTAGTTTCAAATATCTTTTTTTATTTCAAGATTTTAAATTACATTAATTTTTATGCATGGAGAATTTGTTGGATTTTACATTGATATACATTTATTTTTTAAATCAGTTTGAATGTGAGTCAAAATTTCAGGATTAAAAACAGTTCGGACCGCACCGAAATATGCAAAATTTCATATAATTTTTTAACCATGGCCACAATATGGGCTGTAATGCTAACAAAAAGAATATGGGCTAAAAAAACCTTCAGAATTAGCAAATGGGCTGTAAATTATTAGAAATAATGGCAGATGGGCTGTATGCGGTTTTCCACAGATTTGAGGCTTTCGTAAAAAAGGTTGACGCACAAGCACTGACTGTTGGATGTCCATCCAACGACCGTCGTGCTTCTTCAATCTCTGCTCTTCCTGCTCCAGCCGCTCAAACAAGCGCCGACGGGATTGCCTGCTCCCTCCTCCCCGCGGCCGGCAGTGCTACCGCGCAGGCCTCGCCGCCCCACCGTACTCCCATCGCTGGCCTAGCCATCCCTCTACTCACCCACACCTGCTGTTATTCTCCGGCAACGGCAGACGAACCAGTAAACCCTCGTACAGTCGTACTCCCCTCTGCATGGGAAACAACTGCCGAGTCTTCCCTGCCTCCGTGTCGTTCCCTTCCTAGGCCACACCGTCGTCCACCGCCCTGGTGCTCTCGGCGCGGCCTGGTCAACGTGGTCAACGACCGACATGCATCTGAAGTGGACTGTACGTGGAGAGGCTGACAGCTAGGTCCACGGCCGCTTGCAAGGAAATGCCTCCTTATTACGCGCACAATAATGATTCCTCCACCTGACATTTGGGACCCACCGAAAGGGCCTCTGTATTTCGCGAAAAAAATATTACCACCGCTAACAGCTTGGACCCACCAGCTATATCTTCACACGCAAGGAAGTGCCTCCTTATTACGCAAAAAAAAAGAATAATCCCCCTGCTAGCTGGGTCCAAGTATAGTGGCAGGCTGACTTGTGGGCCTACTAAGTTGACGGGGACGGAGGGCTTTGTCAACTTAGTCAATACTCCAGTGACCGTACGATGTCCATCCAACGGTCGTAGTGCTTCTTCAACCTCTGGTCTTTGTTCTCCAGCCGCCCAAAGCAGCGCCGGTCATGCGCATGCTCCTGCCTCCCGTGGCCAGCTATGATACCGCAGAGGCCTCACCACCCCCTACTACTCCCACCGCTAGCCAGGCCATCCCTCTACTCACCCACACCCCCTGTTATTCTGCGGCGACGGTAGCCTCACACCGCAGCCGAACCAGTGAATTCTCGTACTCCTCTTCGTGTGGGCATCCACTGCTGCGTCTTCCCCGGCTCCGCGTCGTCCCCTTCCTAGGCCTCGCCGTCGTCCACCGTCGTGGTGCTCTAGGCGCGATGTGGTCAATGTGGTCAAGGAACGGCTTCCATCGGAAGAGTACTGTGCGTGGAGAGGCTGACAGCTGGGTCCACGGCGGCCGCAAGGAAGTGCCTCCTTATTACGCGCAAAAATATTATTCCTCCACCCGACAGCTGAGACCCAGCGGACGGGCCACCGTATTTCGCGAAAAAAAAACATTTCCCCCCTGACTGCTGGGACCCACCAGCTACACCTTCGCACTTAAGGAAGTGCGTCTGGGCAAAATTGTGATTCGCCCCCCTGACAGCTGGGACCCACCAGCTACATCTTCGCATGCAAGGAAGTGCGTTCGGGCAAAAAAAAGATTCGCCCCCTGACTGCTGGGACCCACCAGCTACATCTTTGCACGCACGGAAGTGCCTGACAGTCGGGACCCACCTGGTCGAAGCGTACGTAGCATTATCATTCTGGTCGCGAACGTGTACGTACATACTGGTCGATGTAGAGGCGCACGTGTCGTAGTAGAGGCGCGCACGTGTCGTAGTAGAGTCGCGCACGTAGCATGTACACGTACGTACAATGGCCAGGGTGCAAGAAAGAAAATACGGCCACATACGTACATACGGGCAGAGTCTCGAACGCCTACTCGCGCATACGTACATGGCTGGGTCGGAACGGAGAAACAACGTCGTCGTCGTGTTCATGGGGAGGCAACGGAATGGGTCGTGTTCATGGGAAGGCAACGGAATGCGTCGTGTTCATGGGGAGGCAACGGAATGCGTTGTGTTCATCGGGAGGCAACAGAACGCGTGGGAGCCAACCGGCTGGGTTGGAACGAAATGCGTCGTCGTGTTCATCAGGAGGGCTTGCATGGAACAGGCGATGGAAACAAGCCCTGGCGTACCACAGAACGGAGGAAACGGACCTCCTACGTTCTAAACGGGGGTCCTATTGATCGGGAGGGGTGTGGCGTACCGCAAAACGTACGAAACAGACCTCCTACAGTAGAAACGGGGGTCCTGTTGATCGGGAGGGGTGTGGCGTACCGCAAAACGGACGAAACGGACCTCCTACGGTCAAAACGGGGGTCCTGTTGATCGGGAGCGATGCGGTGTACCGCAAAACAGACAAAACAGACCGCCTACGGTCAAAACGGGGGTCCTGTTCATCGGGAGGGGTGTGGCGTACCGCAAAACGGGACTCCACGGGATACTGTTCATCTCCACCGTCGACCTCCTCCAGCCTCCACGGGCTACCGTCGACCTCCTCCAGCCTCCACGAGCTCCTGTTAATCAAGCCTCCACCGCGCGCTACTCCACCGGCTACTGTTCAACCACCCCTCCATCGTCTACTATTCATCCAGCCCTCCACACCACGGGGTCTTGTTCAAACACCCCTCCACGGGCACCCCTCCACCATCTACTGTTCATCCATCCCTCCACCACACCACGAGGTCTTGTTCATCCAGAGGCAACGCCACCGCTCACTGTTCATCCAAACCCCCCGCAACGCTCACTGTTCATCCAATCGATCGGCTTCAGTTCGCAGCAGTAGCGAGGGAATCGCTCAATTGGGTTCAGTTAACAGCCATCGATCGATCGCTCGGGTTCAGTAACGCATAGCCTGCAGTGCAATCGCTCGGGTTCATTTAGAGCCCAACGCCTTGCTCGGGTTCAGTTAGAGCCAACGCCTCGCACACACGCACGTACGTGTACGAGAGAAACGCGCATCGCTCGGCCCCCAACCTCCCACCGTAACCGGGAACTCCCCGAAATTTTCCTCCCCCTTGCTTCTACCACGGTTTTTTTCGTCATGGACGGCCCAAAGAATGTCATGCAGCTGCATCTCCGGCCCGCCCAGGACGAAAAGCCCATTTTCTGTCATGATTTTTTGTCATAGAAGTAGGAGCCCACCACATCTATGATGATACCGGGTTTTGTCACAATTATCGTCATAGAAGTGTCATATGTATGACAGAAAAAAAATCGTTCGGCCCAAAATGTCATGGATGTGTCTTTTTTTGTAGTGGCAACAACCCACCTACTCGGGTTTAAGCTTCTATCACTCTCGCAACCCATCATAAGTGAATCATGAACATATTGCACCACCCTACAATGGGGGCCCCTCATGTTTGCGTGAGACGGAGGGCACCATAGGACAGAACCATAAATAAAATATAAAATCATACCAACCAAGATCATGATTGACCCACAGAACAAAACGGATCTACTCAAAACATCATAGGATAGCCAAATATACTTGGGAAGTAATATATGGAGTTGAGCACCATGCTTAAGTAGAGATTACCGCGGGAGAATAGGTTTTACACCGCTTCATAGAGGGGGAGAAAGTAGGTGTTGACGGTAGCAAGATTATTGATGTAGATCGCTGTCACGATCCTTGCTCCGGCCACAATCCGGCGCCACCGGGAGAGAGGGGGAGAGAGCTCCCCTCCTTCTTCTTCTTCCTTGGCCTCCCCCTAGATGGGAGGAGAGTTCCCCCTCTGGTCCATGGCCTCCATGGCGGCGGAGGGGCGGAAGCCCCTCCGAGATTGGATCTCCCTCTCTGTTCTCTTCTATTTCACATTCCCCAGATCTGGCCTAAAACTGTTTCTTATATTCTGGGAGATCCGTAACTCCGATTGCGCTGAGATTTTAACATGATTTTTTTCTTCTGGATATTAGTTTCCTTGCACCCGAAGTATAGCTCCAACCGACGTTCAAGGAGGGCACAAGACACCAGGGCGTGCCTGGGGCCTTGGGCACGCCCTGGTGGGTTATGGGCACTGTGGGCCCCCATTTGCGTTTATTCCACCTCCCAAAATTCAAATATAGTCCAAAATAATTCTCTGTAAAATTTCATTGCATTTGGACTTCGTTTATATGGATATTCTATGATACAAAAAACATGCAAAAAACAGGAACTGGCATTGGGCACTGGATCAATAGGTTAGTCCAATAAATCATATAAATTGTTGCCAAAAATATGTAAAAGTTGTATAATATTGGCATGAAACTATAAAAAATTATAGATACGACAGACACATGTCAGCATCCCCAAGCTTAATTCCTGCTCGTCCTCGAGTAGGTAAATGATAAAAAAGATAATTTTTAATGTGGAATGCTACCTACCATAAACTTGATCATATATATAATCATGGCATGAATATTAAGACATAAGTGATTCAAAGCTATATTCTATAATTTGACATAAAGACATCAATACTCGGGCATCCCAACAAACAATCTTGTCTTTCAAAATATCAATGCTAAAGAACCTTATCCCTAAAAAGTCATATAGTCTTGTCATGCTTTGTCTTCCTAACACAAAGTAGAAATCATGTACTACCCCGGTGTCAGCCAAGCAATTGGTTCATACTTTTTAACGTGCTTTAGCTTTTTGAACCCTCACGCAATACATGAGCACAAGCCATGGATATAGCACTACGGGTGGAATAGAGTATGATGATAGGGGTTAATATAGAGAAGACAAAAAAGTAAGAAAGTCTCACATCGACGCGGCTAACCAACGGGCTATGGAGATGCCCATCAATTGATATCAACGTGAGGAGTAGGGATTGCCATGCAGCAAATGCACTAAGAGCTATACATGTATGAAAGCTCAATATGAAACTAAGTGGTTGTGCATCAAACTCTACAATGAAAAATTCCCACTAGTATATGAAAGTGACAACATAGGAGACTCTCTATATGAAAAACATGGTGCTACTTTGAAGCACAAGTGTGGGACTAGCATGCCCCTTCTCTCTTTGATTTTTTTCTTTGTCTTTCTTTTTCTTTTTCTTCTATTTTTTCCTTTTTTCTCATTTTTCTCTCTCTTTGTCCGGAGTCTCATCCCAACTTGTGGGGGAATCATAGTCTCCATCATCCTTCACTCACTGGGACATGCTCCAATAATGAATAATGATGGTCATCACACTTCTATTTACCTATAACTCAAAAGAAATAAAAATTACAACGCGATACCTAGAACAAAGTATGACTCTATATGAATGCTTCTGGCAGTGTACCAAGATGTGCAATGTTCTAGCATAACATGTATAAAAAGTGATGAACGGTGGCTGAGCCACAAATTCTATGTCAGCTATATGATCATGCAAAGCAATATGACAATGAATGCTCAAGTCATCAAACGGAAGCGCTGGAAGTTGCATGGCAATATATCTCAGAATGGCTATGGAAAGGTCGTAATAGGTAGGTACGGTGGCTGTTTTGAGGAAGATATAATAAGGCTTATGTGTGATAGAGCGTATCATATCACGGGGTTTGGATGCACCGGCGAAGTTTGCACCACGTCTCAAGGTGAGAAAGGGCAATGCACGGTACCGTAGAGGCTAGCAAATTGTCGAAAGGTAAGAGTGTGTATAATCCATGGACTCATAGTAGTCATAATGAACTCATATACTTATTGTAAAAGTTTATTAGCCCTCGAAGCAAAGTACTACTATGCATGCCCCTAGGGGGGAGGTTCGTACGAGTTAACCATCGCGCGCCCCCGACCTTCACACAAAGATAGAAAATCAAGGATAAATTGAACTCCAACTTCCCGGCATAACGAGAGACTATACATGCATGCTTAGGGAATCACAAACCTTAACACCAATATTCTTACTAACCACAACCATTTGCTAGTAACTCCCACATATTATCATCTCTATATCGCAAAACTATTGCAAGGAATCAAACATACATATTCAATGTTCCATAAGTTTTATGTAGGATTTTATTTCTAACCATGCAAATGATCAATTCCTTTTGACTCTCTAAATAGATATAAGTGAAGCATGAGAGTTTAATTTTTTTTCTATAAAAGACCATGCTATAATAAGTATATGTGAAGCAAAAGAGAATTCTACAAATAACGGTTTTCTATATGAAGGGAAACATACAATCCAAACTTCAAATGATATAAGTGAAGCACATGAAGCATTCTATAAAGCCATACTCAAAAGATATAACTGAAGTTCAATGGCATACTATAAATCAACCATGGAATATCTCATACCAGCATTCTGCGTAAAAGAAAAATGAAAACTAAATGCAAAAGACGCTCCATGATTTACGCATATCACGTGAACGTAACAAAGACGAAAACATACCGATACTTGTTGAAGAAAGATGGGATGCCTTCCGGGGCATCCCCAAGTTTAGACGCTTCAGTATCCTTGAATATTTACTTGTGGTGCCTTGGTCATCCCTAGGATTGAGCACTTGCCTCTCCTCCTTCTCCTTATACCGAGACCTCCTCGATCTTTGATCACTTCATCCACACAAAACTCAACAGAAATCTCCGTAAGATCCGTTAGTATAATAAAACAAATCACTACCCTAAGTACTATTGCAAACCAATTCATATTTTGTTTTTGCATTCTAGCTACTGTATTATAACTTTTCCATGGCTTATACCGCCGATAGAATCGATAGTTTCATCAAAACAAGCAAAACAATGCATCAAAAACAGAATTTGTCTTAAACATGACAGTCTGTAGTAATTTAAACATTCACCATACTTCTGGTACTCCAATAATTCTTAAAATTAGGACGAAATAAAAAATTTGTATAGAAATACTGTCAAAAAAGTTTTAGAAACTTTCTATGTTCCAGTAAAAAATTAAAATTCATGCGATACAGCCAAAGTTTATGTTTCTGCACCGCACATACCAACAAGCAATCTAATCATCCTAAAGGCAAATCTTGGCACAATAATTTTACAATACAAAGGATTTGTACAAGGCGATAATTATTTTTTTGAGAATCTTCATGAAAAATTCTACATTGTTTCTCTGAGCATAAACACAAGTGTTCAAGGTGGACCCTCACTTCTCCAATGCATAACTTCCAATCGCTTCTCTTTTGTGAAAAAGTTTTTAAGCTCCCCTCTATATTTTTTGTTTTTAAAATTTATAAAAGCACTCAACTGAAATAAATGACTCTCTAAAACTTCCAGATTGTCTCCCTGACAGCGCTTTCTTTAAAGCCAGTAAGCTAGGCATAAAGTGCTTAGGTAATGGATCCACCCGGATCCCAAGGTATATCAAAGCCAATTTTAATTAACAATGATTTGGCATTTAGTAGTGAGCACAAAGCAACATATATAAGCAATGATGAAGTCTAACTCTCTTCCTATGCATCGGCATGTCATACAAGAACAATTCATGGACATCAAGTAAAGGCCAATACATAGCATAAGCGGTTTCTTGCAATTTTATTGTGTTGGGAACATAAAGAGGTGGAGATGTAGTTCCCCTCTCATAATAATAGCAAGTAGGAGTAGAAATCACATGCATATTACATTCATCAAAATTATCATGTGCAACGGTAAAAGGCAACACATCAATATAATCCTTAATAAGAACAAACTTCTCCGATATAGTGTAGTTTGGAGAATTCAAAAAGATAATAGGACTATCATGTGTGGGTGCAAAATAGCAAAAATTTCATTATTAACATAAGGAACTATAGCAAGTTCATCTCCATAAGCATAATTCATATTGGCATCCTGGCCACAAGCATAGCAAGCATCAAGTTCATCAAAAAGGGATATTTCAAATGAATCAACGGGATCATAGCAATTATCATAGCATTCATCCTTGGGTAAGAATGAAGGGGCATTAAATAATGTATGAGTTGAAGAGTTACTCTCATTAGAAGGTGGGCACACGTAGCTAATCTGCTCTTCCTCCTTTTGTTCTTCGCGCTCCTCATCATCTCTTTCATCCAATGAGCTCACAGTTTCATCCATTTCTTCTTCCATAGACTCCTGCAAAATGTTAGTCTCTTCTTGGACAGCGGAGACTTTCTCAATACATATATCAATGTCGTAATTGCATTTATAATTATCATAGCAATATTTAAGGATATCAAAATATTCAAACTTTTCAAACAAATATTCAATTTCATAAGCACACTTAAAAGAAACAAATTCTTCTATTCGTTCCACATCATAGTAATCATATATACCTCTAGCATAAGAAGCTAAGGTTTCATTATCATTACATTTATATGAAAAGGGAAGATGTGGAGGGTTCATCCTAGAGCAACAAAGTATAATCATATCTTAAGCATAGCTCCCGAGCATACCAATGCAACATATGAATTTGATCCCATATTAATTTCCCTTTTTGTGTTAAGCGATAATCCCTAAAGTATTCACGTTGATTCAACGTTACTCCCATTATCAAGTTGAATGTGGTTTTCTCAAGATTATCAAAGTAGTGCATAATATTTTTCACATAACGAGCATCGAGGGTTTTAGGAGGTTCCCCATCTCCATGAGTAGCAAGTACAACTAATTTTTTTGGTGTTTCGTGTTCCATATCCATTACTAAAGATAGAGAACAACTTAGTACAGAAAATAAAAACTACTTAGTGATAAAGAAAACAAGCACACACGAGAATATTCACCCCATGCTATTGCTCCCCGGCAACGGCGCCAGAAAAAGGTCTAGAAACCCACAAGTATAGGGGATTGTTTGTAGCCTTCTTTGATAAATACGAGTGTCGAACCCAACGAGGAGCTAAAGGTAGAACAAATATTCCCTCAAGTTCTATTGACCTCCGATACAACTCTACGCACACTTGACTTTTGCTTCACCTAGAACAAGAATAAAACTAAAAGTGCTTTGCGAGAATAAAACTACAAATAAATTGCAAGGTAATAAAAGTAGATAGCTTTTGTCAAGAAGAAAGTCATTTGTCCCTAGGCAATTAATAGCAAGTACCGGTAATCATTCTTGCAATTTTATATGAGGGAGAGGCATGATACGTCCACTTTGCATCATGTTTTCCGACTATTATTTATGATGTTTTTATGCATAATAATGCTTTTTGGAGTAATTCTAATGCCTTTCCTCTCATAATTTGCAATGTGCACACAAAGATGGAGAATTTCGGCAGCTAGAATTCCGGACCTAGAAAAGCTACGTAAGGCTACCTATTTTGCACACTCCAAACAAGTTGAAACTTCACGGAGAATTTTTATGGAATATTTGATGAATTTTGGAGCAAATAAGCACTAGAGGAGGCCCACCAGATGGGCACAACCCACCTGGGCGCGCCAGGGAGCCTAGGCGCGCCCTGGTGGATTGTCCTCACCCAGGCCCACCTCTGGTGCCTATCTTCGGGTATATACACTACGGGAATCTGGCATTTTGCCGTCTGCCTCCTCTTTGCCATCCGCCAGCTGAAGACAAAGAGCCTCTTTGTCGTCCGCTTCCACAAAGCTGACGGCAAAAAAAGGGCTGATGGCAAAAAGGGTATTTGTCGTCAGCTGCTTCTTTGCCGTCAGCCAGCTGATGACAATGAGCTAGAAGGCATACGGCAAAGGGCCAGGTGGGCCCCACAGGGCACGGCGTGGCTAGGTTAGGTTCTTTGCCGTCCGCCAGTGGACGACAAAGACGAGATGTAGGCCATCCCTAAACGGCCGCCCTCTTTGTCGTCTGCTAGCAGACGACAAAGAAGGCCCACTTAACGGGCCGAGCCGTGTCCTCTCTCTCTCTTTCTCTATCTCCCGTCCCGCACGCCCGCCTCTCTCCTTCCCCGCCGCTGTCGCCGCCGCCGGCCGGCCCTGCCCCCTGGAGCCAGCCCCCGCCGCCGTCCAGCCCTCC
>NC_041389.1:601461594-601472112 GCF_002162155.2 Triticum dicoccoides
CGACCTCACCCTCCACCGGCGATCCCCTGCAGGTTTGTTCTTCCCCCGTTTTTTTAGTTTAGTTTATTTAGTTTCTTTTAGTTTAGTTTTAGTTTTATTTTTCAGTTTTGTTTTAGTTTATTTTAGTTTAATTTATTTTAGATTAGTTTTAGTTTTAGTTTAGAAGAAGAAGAGGAGTAGAAGTAGGAGGAGGAGGGAGGAAGAAGAAGAAGAAGAAGAAGAAGAAGAAGAAGAAGAAGATCCTAAATAGCAAGTATCGTCGGTGCGAGATACATGTGGTCGTCGGTGTCGAACACTACATCCACGTCCCACAAGTAACGCCGACGTCCGGCGTACCAAAGCGTCGGGCGCTGACTTCACTTGTGTGATGTGGATCTAGTGTTCAACACCGAGCCCCACATGTATCTCACACCGATGATACTTGCTATTTAGGGTTAATTAGGGGGCTCCTCGGTGTCGATGGTACCCTAAATAGTAAGTATCATCAGTGCGAGGTACATGTGGCCGTCGGTGTCGAATACTACATCCACGTCCCACAAGTGACACAAGGGTCCTGCGTCCAGCAGCAACAGTTCTCGGCGTCGATGGCGGTCGAACACCATTGCAAATTTGTCTAGCAGCCTCAGAGATGACGATTGAAAGCTAAGTCTTGAAACTTGAAACACCCAAACTAACTCAAGTCGGTTTGGTTGTTTGAAAATTTCAAAACATGGCTTTAATCCTCATCGCAGAGGCTGCTAGACAAATTCGCCAAGGTGTTCGACCGTCATCGGCCACCAGAACTATTGTTGCGGGACGCCGGGCGCCGGCTTCACTTGTGGGATGCTGATGTAGTTTTCAACGCTGACGGCCTCATGTACCTTGCACCCATGGTAGTTGCTATTTAGTTTACCCGGGGACGAGCGGGTTAGAGGGTTCCTCGGTGTCGATGGTATCGTAAATAGCAAGTATCATCAGTGCAAGGTACATGTGGCCGTCGGTGTCGACTACTTGCTATGTTACTCATCTTTCGATTTAAATATGCAGTTATTTCGTCATTGCGAGGGTCTAGTGTTTGACGAGCTCCGCCCTTGCGTTCGTTGGTGAGCACAAATGACATCTCCCCTCCCCCCTTCATTTGCTCTTTTCCGGTCTTCTTGCCGATGAAACTTGCTAGCTATAGGTGTCAATCATCAGTATGCATAACCACTATGTGTCTCCCGTTCGAAAGGGTTACATCTATAAATATGAATGCATTTGCATATTTATAATCGTGGTTCTTTCAAATTGTCCAACGTTATCCATGGACAGCCCGAGTATGTGTAGATTGGGTTCGTTTTCCCATATGCTCAGCTCCGGATCTGATGCAGAATTTCGTCAGTGCCTCCCTGTTGTTCTCCGGGTACACATCCTCTCTGCTTATTGCCGAGACGTGTATCAGGAGAACAGCTGGGAGGTGCTGTCGAAATTTTTTGTCGGATCCGGAGCAGAGCATGGGAAAATGAACCCGATCTACACATACTCGGATGGGATTAGGACCTATCCTTACCTATTAGCGTGTAGGTTGCATGGATGTAATAAAACTAACAAACTCCATTAACCGATGGATATGGTTTGCCTAATTATGTATATACTAGACGTCAACCCGTGCATTTGCACGGGCACGAGCTAGTGTAATAAATACCTATTTGGTATAAATATTAAGAAAATATATTTATAGTTATTACAATCAAAGTAGTTCGGAGTTAGGTTGTCTATGAATGGGTTATATTCTATATCTGCCAAGAAAAAAACTGCTGATCTCTGATCATATTCCGGGTTGTGGACCAAACTCAGTGTCTCAGTTTATGTACATGTCTATTTTAACTTTTTACGTACCATTAAATTTTCCTGACAATAATTTCCACTAATAATTGTATGCACCAAGTAGTGGTCAAATACACATGTTTAGCACCATGCTAGATTCTAAAAGTCCTATTTTTCAGGACAAATAGCTACATCAAGTACACATGTTTAGCACCAAGTAATGGTCAAATACACATGTTTAGCGCTTATCAACCATATTGTGTGATTCAGTTGTTGCTTATGCATTTACAAACTCCTTCCTTGAATTATAAGTTAAATTACTACATCAAATTTGTATGTAATATTTGCATAAAATGTGGTGCACACTATTTTCCTCTCAAATATATCTTGAAAGAGATACTTGTTAGCAAGTCTCTGTCCCATATTAGTTGTCACTCAGATGGATGTATCTATATGTATTTCAGTGCTAGATACATCCCTTTGAGCGAAAACTGATATGGGAAGGAGGTAAAAGAATTCATTTTTGCTACCATGCATAGAAGACTTCATATGTACTGTAGCAAGGCATTATGTCTACGTCTTCATGTTCAATTATATCTTGGTGAATCGGAATCCATGTAAATTCTTGGGAGAGACAACCACAGTAACCTCTTTTTTTTGCGAGAAAGCTTCCGATCTATTCATCTTCAATTATGGCAGTACAACGAACACCGGAAATAATAAAAATTACATCCAGATTTGTAGACCACCTAGCGACAACTACAAGCACTGAAGCGAGCCGAAGGCGCGCCACAGTAACCTCTTTATCATGTAAAGAAACATAGTTACCACTTTATCATGTAAAGAAACATAGTAACCTCTTTATCATGTGCTTAGCATGCCAAATGGAATCAACAATCAAATCATATCACATGTTGTTGGTTCAGATACAATTTCCACACAGAAATAAAATTAGAAAAATATTAAAATGGGGAAAAGGAAGAAAACAAATCAAGGTCAACACTTGTTAATTGTATAACTTACGTGGCAGCAACAATAAAGGTTCATAATGTCAAATCTCTCATATTTACCTTCCAATCTTAAAAAGAGGTAGAAAAAGAATTTATGGGAAGATGAATTTGTAACCTGCAAGCGACTTTGTTGCCAACACCAGGAGACATCTATTTTTTGTTTCTCTACACCACAGCGGCATTGCTTTATAGGAATACCCGATGGGCACAAGAATGTCTAAATTAAATCTCATTTCAAGTGACCAAGTATAATCCAAAATTATAATATGTGGATCCTTTGCAGTTGATTAAATATACAGAGGGGAAAATAATAATATGAGAATTGAAAGTAGCAACTCAGAAATTCGTTGGTGAGTTAAGCTCAAATGCAAAGGAATAATGAGACTGTGGTTCTAAGAAGACCACCATGTGACAAAATATTTGGATGCAAGCATTAACTTTTGCATGTCACAACCATGTATTCAATGTCTACGCCAAGGTTGAATCCCGTGTAGTTTCAGCATGTACTTCTTTATTACATCTATATTCTCTGTGTCGACTAATTGGCCAAGAGCAGAGTGCAAATGCTATCTGTCATGGATCACTTTTTTAATTTCGATATACCATGCCTTGTATCCCGGATCTATATATTTTCAGTTATGCTACTACCAGTCGATGTCTTGCACACACATCTCACATACCGAACGATATAAAGATTTAGCAAAACCACATTACATGTTCAGTAATAACGGAGGTAAGAAATCATGACCCTGTCACCCATGTGCTTGAATAGCACAGTAGTAGAATCATTGATAGTGGCATAAAACTATCTAGTCGAATAGCACTGCACTACAATCATTGATACTGGTTTGGTTGTATCTTTCAGAATGAATTTAAAATGTCTCACATTTAAATAATTATTTTAGTTGGATGCCCCTCTGTAATGGCACATAAGTTTTCTCGTATCTTTCAGAATAAATTACCACGTAGAACTACTTCAAAAAAAAAAATATTACAGATGGCACATTAGAAATAAACTTTTGTGTACTAATATCAATATTTTTAAGCATATGAATAACGAAACAATTATTGAATCTGTTTTTTTTTAATTTAAACAACTTGCACTAATTTTGCATGCTTATGCTTATGTAAGAAATCAATCGAGCAACCTCGCTTCTTGACCGTGAATCCTCAGAAGATACGTATTCACCTGAAACAAATAACAACGTTTTAATTATGATTTTGAGTAACTAAAATAGGGAATATTCTGTGTAATTACCTACTGAAATATGAACAATAAAAAAGTAGGTGAAATGGCATATAGTAACTGTTATTTTGTCACGCACACACAAATAATTCAATATGCACCTAAGAGCTGAATAATAAATCTTTATATGTACGTGCATGTAAGTATAATGAATATTTATTCCACACTTGCAAGAATCATAAGAACACATTCAACAAATTGAAGAGAAAAATTTGTAGCATATACGCAGTTGCAGATTGTATGACACCAATCAGATCGTTCCTGCCGGAAGCAAGCAAGAGCCCTCTACTGTCTTTGCCTAGAATGCATCCGAGAGAAGTTTCATGACCTGGTGCCACATGGGAGCACACCCGGTTACTCCGAAGTCTCAACACCCCTGCTGCCGCAATTGAAACTCTAACTGTATTCTTTGGCACTGAATGTTTCTCCTTATTTTCTGTGAAAGTGGAACACAAATATCGGAGCTATTACCTAACACTGAGTTAGTAGAAGATCTAAGGAACCGATTTGCAGGCCCCACTTCTGTAGGATCATACAGAAATACAAAAGAAATCGTTTCAACATATATTGTTCTTAAAGAGGATAAATTAGTGGATAACTACATGCAAGGCAATGCATCAATCTCGCTGAATCCCTTGGAAGCACTCCTTCTTGCTTGATTACTTTGAAGTTAACCTTGACGCCCTCCACAACAGCATGACGCCTTCCACACTGACGACTGCATGTAGTAGAATACATGAATCTTTCCTCTTTCAATCTGAGCCATGGCTGAACATGGAGATTTGGGGCATGGTTTCCCATGTGCGTGTGTGTTCTCACCAGTGTGCGCCTGCAGCCAAGGAGGATTTCACATCAGACTTCAGATTGTGTGTGTGTCTCCCATGATCAACCCGCATGGTTTTCCCTGTCCATGTTTGTTTCCATGATCAAGCCGTCAGGTTTTTTATTTGGACATGTGTCCAGGAGATCAGTCAAATGCTAAGCACCATATACTTGTGCCATTCACGAGAGGACGGCCGACGGCGAGCGATTGACTGGATGTGGCGCTAATATCTGGTCAGCTGGACGATCGTTCCGCGACGTTGGTTAGATTAGGAGATGGTTTTTCCTGTTCGTAGAGCCGGCGTGAATAGCGCCTGCAGTGGAAGAGGATGTTACGGCCGTGTAGGCAAGATTAGGAGAAAGATTTTTTTTCTTTTGTAGGATTATTAGGGATAAGGCAGTTTTTTTTACCCTTTTCATAGGGCTGATTTGAGAGCTTACGTGTGAGATTGCCCGAGAGATTGAGGGAGTTGTGTCACGGGAGAGAGGTTTTTCTTGAATGGATAGAGTTTGTTAGAGAGACAATACGTGACAAATTGCCTTACAAATCGAGGGAGTTGGGTCATGGTAGGGAGGTACGTGAATTTTTTTCTCATTGGAGAGATGTGTTTTTTTAGGGTATTGGAGAGATATGTGAGACGTGGGAGATTGAGGGAGTTGCGTAATGGGAGAAAGATACGTAAGTTTTTTTTATGCGAGTCAGATTGGGTCATGGGAGAGATACATCAGTTTTTTTACTACATCTACACCGTAATAACTTGGCCCCACCAGATTAACGGCTCCTAATTACCGATTAACATGGGAATTAATAGGGAGTCTGTAATTAGTATAGGTATAGATAGATAGATAGATAGATAGATAGATAGATAGATTTCTTGTGTGTCCAGTAGGAAGTCAATATGAGTGATCGTGCGTGCATGTACACCGGTTACACTAGGCAGTATGTTTGGACCGAGGAATGGTTAACAAAAACTAAGGGGTTTGTTTGAGCCGCATTTGCAAATGGCCAGAAATTTAGCTGGTGCCCTTGTGTCCGGTGCGACAACTATAATCAGAGGGACGAGTTTCAAATGAGTAAACACCTGCAGAAGTTTGGTTTTACGTCTCATTACACGGTTTGGACATTACATGGTGAGTCTGTCCAACGTGCCAGAGCCGAGGTGGTTCATCGTCGCACCGACGAGCATGGTACCGGGACCGCAGACATGGTGCAAGACTTTGAAGATGCTCGGGACTTGGACGAGGAGATGGAGGAATCTGTAAAGGCCTTCACTGAAATGTTGGAGTCCTCAAAATGTCCTCTCCACGAGCACACTGAGCTTTGTCAGCTGGATGCCATCTCACAAATAATGGCTTTGAAGGCTCAATTCAACTTGGGCAGAGAATGCTACGACGCGATGATGACAGTTTTTGGACGATTTCTACCCAAAGGCCATGTGCTACCTCCAAACCTGTACCAGTCAGACAAAATCCTCCGTGCTCTTAAGATGCCCTATGAGAAGATACATGCCTATGAGAAAGGATGTGTCTTATTTAGGCTTCAGTATGAGGACTTGAACTATTGTCCCATTTGCAATTCTTCCAGGTATGTTGTGGTAGACAACGGTATGGGTGAGAAGACGCAGACCAAAATACCCATTAATGTTCTTCGGTATATGCCAATCGTACCAAGACTTCAACGTATTTTCATGGTCGAAGAGACGGCCAGACAGATGACATGGCACAAAATGGGCAAAAGAACCGAACTAGATGTAGATGGGAATGTGATGATGGTGCACATATCGGATGGTGAAGCGTGGAATCGCTTCGATGCATTACATAAGGAAAAAACGGCAGATCCAAGGCATCCTCGAGTTGCCGTCAGCACAGATGGGTTCAGTGTGTTTGGTCAGATGGCAGTCCTATACAGCTGTTGGCCCGTGTTTGTCATTCCACTCAATCTCCCCCCCCCGGGCAGATTATGCAAAGAAATAACATTTTACTGATGTTGATAATTCCAGGGCCCAACTATCCGAGGAAGAATATGAATGTGTACATGCAGCCGCTTAAGGACAAATTGCAAGAAGCTTGGGATAATGGGTTCAAGACATACGACGCCTTTAGCAAATAGAACTTCATAATGCGTGTCTGGTACATGTACTCGACGCATGACTTGCCGGCATATGCGCTATTCGTTGGCTGGTGTGTGCATGGAAGGTTCCCGTGCCCCACATGCAAGGGAGCTCTTGAGTTTCGTTGGCTAACGGCGGGGCGCAAGTATAGTTGCTTCAACTTGCATAGACAGTTTCTAGATCCTCGCCATAAGTTCAGGAAAGACAAGACGAACTTCATGAAAGGTAGAGTTGTCAAACAGTCTGCACCACCTTCGTTGACAGGCCAACAGACCCTAGATCAGATAAACGCTCTTGTGCCAGATCCAGAGCGTCTAGGGTATTTCAAGGGGTATAATAAGGAACACACATGGACTCACAAGACATGCTTCTGGGACCTGCCTTACTTCAAATGCCTCCTTTGCCCACACAACATCGACGTGATGCACACTGAAAAGAATATCGCCGAAGCCATTTTTGGTACATTGTTCAGCATAGAGGGGAAATCAAATGATAATAGTAAGGCTAGAGACGATCTAGAGGAGCTATGTGATATACCATTATAAAACATGCAAGAACTGAAAGGAAAGCAAAACTGGAAAAAGCCAAAGGCATGGTTCAATCTTGGAAGGCCAGCTATGAAGGAAATTCTTTTGTGGGTGAAAATGCAGTTGATGTTCCCCGATGGGTATGCAGCAAATCTAAAGAGGGGAGCGAATCTTGATAAATTGAAAATATTTGGTCTAAAAAGTCATGATTGGCACATATGGATAGAGCGCACAATGCCGGTGATGTTGCGTGGCTTCATCCCTGAGGATGAATGGCTAGTACTGGCAGAGCTGAGCTATTTCTTCCGTGTTCTTTGTGCGAAAGAACTATCGCCTGGCCTCCTAGAAGAAATGGAACAGTTGGTGCCGGAGTTATTCTGCAAGTTAGAGATGATCTTTCCGCCAAGCTTCTTTAATCCAATGCAACACTTGATTTTGCATCTCCCGACCGAGGCACGATTGGGGGGGCCGTGCAAAATCGTTGGTGCTACTCAACTAAGAGGATGCAGAAGACGCTTTGAGCAAAATGTAAAAATAAACGTAGAATAGAAGCATCGATGGACGAGGCATTCATCACTGAGGAGGCGTCAAACTTCGTGACAGCACACTACGAAGCAAAAAACGTCATTTGCATAATCCGAAGCCTCGGTACAATGCTGACGAGCCGACAAAGGGTCAATCCAACCTCAGCCTATTCAAAGGGAATCTCGCACCATCCAGTGCTTGGAAACCAGTATCGTTGGATGTTGAAGAATGGCGGACCATTTCGCTGTATCTGTTTAACAGCCAAACAGAAGTGCGGTCGTACATCGAGTAAGATCTTGTTACATTGTTTCGCAACTTCTAATTTCTTTGAACTGCTCTTATTCCTGGATATTTGATGCAGTCGATACGTCGCCATATTCTCGTTTGGAGCGATGATCCAAAAGGATTCCGTCGAAGAGTATGAGCTTCTGGCAAAGCAAGGAGGCGAATATCCCGGTTTCATCTCTTGGTTCAAAAAAACGGTAATTTCCATTAGACCCTTTCATTTCTTTGGCTAATTTGCGACTAATGCAACAATCCTTTCTTATTAAACTTGTAGGCTAATTCCGAGATTATGGATGCCGAATTGAGACAAGTAGCTAATGGTTTTGACTATAAGGTCCGTTCATTTGACAATTACGACATCAACGGGTATCGCTTTCGTACCTATGGCAAAGAACTATCTATGGCCGACCGAAAGTCTACAAGCTCTTGTGTCTCTGCTATCGGCGAAGGACGTGTCGAGTGTTATGGAAGAGTTGAAGCAATTTATGAACTTCAATTCTATGGTGATAACCCACCAAACGTCGTACTCTTCAGATGTTATTGGTTCCAGCCGATGGAGACCAGAAGGACTCATGAACATATAGGGCTAGTCGAAATCAAACAAAGCACCCATTTGGATGTTCTCGATGTCTATATTACGGCTCAACAGGCAACCCAAGTTTTCTATCTATCGTGGGCCTGTCAAAGTGATCCAAATCTCAGTGGTTGGGATGTCGTTTATGAAGTGCCGCCACGTGTTAGACCACCTCCCCCCAATGAAGAGGATTATGAACGTCACCTTAACCAAGACACATATGACGAAGGAGAATTCTTCCAAGAAACATGTCTTGCCAAAAAACATTTCAAGAAACGCTCTACTCCACCCCAAAACATTGAAGTATACAATGATAGTGAATCCAACCCTGAGCCAAAATAAGAAGAGCCAGAAGAAGAAGTTACTGCTGCAGATGACCTGTCAATGCTTGAACGATTACATAAAGGTGGCCTTCCAAATGATGATGCATTTATTAATGATGATGATGAGCACGTCATTACCGATAGTGATGATGATGATGCATTTATTAATGATGATGATGAGCACGTCATTACCGATAGTGATTCTTAGGTATTCAAATTTTTTATTTTGTACTTTGTATGATTTATATAGTTGGTATGTATAATTTTCTTACTTTGTATGATTGTTTCTTATACATAGTGCCATGGTCTTGATTTCCGTCCTCGTCGGCCCTTGCCCGCTATATGATTCGGATGTGGTAAATTCTTTTTCATAACTATTAGTTGCATTTAACATTTATGACAATTATGGCCATCAAGTTGACATAGAGATATTTTAATCTAGGAGGTATGTGAACCGGAATTTGAAACCGACCCTCTTCTCGAAAAGTTAAATTTAGTTGAAAAAGAAAATGAGTATTTGAAAGAAAAAAATTAAAAGAATTGAAGTAGAGAAGATGACATTGGAGTTGTATGTTGCCGATGTCATTGATGATCACAAGATGAAGATGAATGCAATGCGCTTGAAGATGGATGCAATGCGCCTGAAGCTTAAGAAGATTAGCAAATATGCCATTGATAATGAGGCTTGGTATCATTATGCCGTTGGATCAATCGTTACCTTAGTTGCGATCTTCATCATATTTGTTGTGATGAGGGTAAGTTTTCTCTAATGATTTGCTTTATAAATGGATACTTACCTTATTTTTCTCCTAAATGGCATAATTACCTAAGTTACATAAAAAATGAGCTATACTTAGCTTATTCAGTTCATTTATGACATACTTAGCATACTTAGGTCAAAAATGGCATGATAATATTTGTTACCTCCAAAATGATATAGACTTAGCTTATTTTCCTAGAAAATGACAAAATAACCTTACTAAGCTCCAAAATGACCTATTTACCTAGCTTAGCTCTAAAATGACCTACACTTAGCATTTTTACCTAGCTTAGCAATAAAATGACATTTTTACTTACCTTAGTTAGAAGAACAAGATAAAGAAGAGGAGAGAAGAAAAAGAAAGAGAAGAAAAAATCTTCTTCTTCTTCTTCTTCTTCTTCTTCTTCATCTTCTTCTTCTACTTCTTCTTCTTCTTCTTCTAGCTAGTCTTCTTCTTCTTCTTCTTCTTCTTCTTCTTCTTCTTCTTCTTCTTCTCCTTCTTCTTCTTCTTCTTCTAACTTTCTTCTTTTCCTATATTTGCAGATTTGCT
>NC_041389.1:601472438-601493670 GCF_002162155.2 Triticum dicoccoides
ACAATTTTTAGAATTTTCTTTAACAATTAAAACCTTGCAATGAAATAGGTTGTCTAGATGTGCAACTACGTGGACAACCTATATGATGCAAAGACAATGAGCACACAAGCAAGCAATGGATATAGCACAAGTAATCTTGCAAAAGTAAAGGGATAAGATAACCAAGAGTGGATCCGGTGGAGACGAGGATGTGTTACCGAAGTTCCTTACTTTTAAGGGGAAGTACGTCTCCGTTAGAGCGGTGTGGAGGCACAATGCTCCCCAAGAATACACTAGGGCCACCGTAATCTCCTCACGCCCTTACACAATGCGAGATGCTGTGATTCCACTATTGGATCCCTTGAAGGCGGCAACCGGACCTTTACAAACAAGATTGGGGCTATCTCCACAACACTTGGAGGCTCCCAATAATCCCGCGAAGCTTCACCACAATGGAGTATGGCTTCGAGGTGACCTCAACCGTCTAGGGTGCTCAACACCCAAGAGTAACAAGATCCGCAAGGGATAAGTGGGGGGAATCAAATATCCTATGGTGGAAGTGTAGATCGGGCACTTGTCACCCAATCCCGAGCAAATCAACAAGTTTGATTGGCTAGGGAGAGAGATCGAGTGAAAATGGAGCTTGGAGCAGCAATGGAGCTTAGAGATGGAAGAGGTAGTCAACTAGAGGTAGAAGACACCCCTTATATAGTCGTGGACAAAATCCAACCGTTATCCACATGTTCAGCCCGCAACACACGGTACTACCGCTCCAGGGGCGCGGTACTACCGCGAGGCTGTGCGGTACTACCGTGGCTAACCACAGTACTACCGCGACAGCAACACAGGCCGGAACTAGCCTGATAAGGGGGCAGTACTACCGCTTGCACGGTACTACCACACCCACCTGCGGTACTACTGCAAGGCAGGAAAGTCACGGCCTGGGAAGGGCGCGGATGAAATAAATTACATCCGTGCCTACTTCCGCTGAACCGGAGGAGGTACAAAAATCTGACGCGGTACTACCGCCCGCGAGGCGCGGTACTACCGTGCGGGCACGGATGTAAAAAATTACATCCACGCCTACTACCGCGACACTGCGGTACTAGGTAGGAGGGCCACAGTACTACGACTCCTAGGGAGCGGTACTACCGTGGGCCTCCACGGTACTACCGCGCTGGACGAGCGGTACTACCGTGGAGGGCGCGGATGTAAAAAATTACATACGCCCCTACTACCGCACCGGAGCGGCACAAGGCCAGGGAGCCGCGGTACTACCGCTCCAGATGAGCGGTACTACCGTGACACACAGCGGTACTACCACGTGTACTTGCGGTACTACCGCAAGCACAGTAGTAGTCGTCAAATTTCCGCACAACCACGATAACAAAGGGAAGCTCCAAAATGCAGGGAAAGGAGGAACAAGTGTACGTGTTGATTCCACCCAAACCTTTCCGACGCGGACCCCCTCTTAATAGTACGGCTCTCCTACGACTCAAATCCACCAAAGAGAAACGTAGAACAACGCCGACTTCAATAGTCTCCGAGGGGCACCGAATCGTCTCGTGCCTAGATATGAATAACATGAGAAACTCAAGGCACACGATTAGTCCGCAAATGCATTGTCATCAATCACAAAAACACCTGAGGGAAAAATATGCCCTTACAATCTCCCCCTTTTTGGTGGATTGATGACAACACGGGATTTGCATATGGATAAGATAATTTAGAGCAGGGGCAAACCCCACCTCTCTAAAATATAGACGGGCTCCCCCTAGATGTGTGCACTTTAGATGAATGCTTTGGGCTGCATAGCACACAGACTAGGATCAACACTCCCCCTATATTTTAGAGACTAAGACATGATAATAAGCATAGCATAGCATAAATATAGCACAATATAACACAAGCTCGCTAGGATAGATAGAGTGCATATGTCTTACACCATACGAAGTAAAGCTACCGAGGTTCAACCGAGAAAGCAGCAAACACACGACACAAACGAGAAAGTAGCAAACACACGACACACTCGCAAATCCCTACACTCTCTCCCCCTTTGGCATCGAGATGCCAAAAAGGCAGAGAGGACACCTACACACAAGAGGTGGCTCAAGCAGAGAACTCATCCCAATCTTCTCCGTCAGTCGCCTCGGCAGCAGTGATGGTCTCCTCGACATCCTCCTCAGACTCAGTCCACCTGTAGCCCTGCTTCTCCATCCACTCAGCTTCTGGAGTCATGAGCTCCTCAGACCCGCCAGACACTACCTCACCATAGAGTTGCAAGATCTTGTTGTCCCGGCGACGACTCTCCTTGGACGCCACGTGAGTCCTGTACTACCCCTTGGCTTGCATGCAGAAAAGAGTCTTCATCTTGTCCTTCAGCTTCTTGGCCCATGATGGCATAGAGGCACTCTGGGAAGGTCTAGCAGCATGGCCCTCAGCAACATCCTCGGCGCCAGCATCCTCCTCATCAACAACAGTCCTAGCAGCAGTCGCCTCGGCGCGAGTAGTGGTGTTGGCCCAGTTGGGTTTGATACGCAGGCAGATGGGCTCATGGCGAATCCAGTCAGGAGCAAGAAACTCATCATCAGGAAACATCTTCTCCCAAGTCTTCGAAATCAGCAGAAATAGATAGGGCCCATAGATAGGCACCTTGCGGTTGAACACTGCAAACCGGAGCTCACACCACATGATGTGTGAGACATCAAGTGGCTGTGACTGAGACGAACGAGCATCCTCGCAGATGAGCATCATGTCCACCATATAGGCATGAACCTTGTCTTTATCACCGATGCGAGGGAACAAGGAGTTGCGGAAGATGCGATACATGATATCCAGGAAAGGGTTGAGCACCAAAGTTGTCTTGCCATTGGCGAGTGCCTTCTCAACCATGAAAGGGGAAAGTCTGTCCTTGCTGGCAGAATCAGCATTGGCATGGGGGCGAACACCCACTGGAGAGTCGAGTCCATCATCAGGAACCTGGAGGAGATCAATGAACTCCTTCCAGGTAGCAGACAGCTTACGGACGTTGGTCATCTAGGTCATCCTCCGTTCCTCATCGGAGTGAAAGTAGACTAAGGCAAAGAACTGACAGATAAGCTCAGGGTCAAAGTCGAGGTGAAAGGTAATCACATGCTCAATGCCAAATTGCTCCACCAAGTCCAGAGCCTCTCCAAAGTAGTCACAAAACTTGTCCTTCCTCATGTGATGCATATCTATCCACTTCACCTCCACATAGGTGTTCTGCTTGTTCTTGATGACATCCAGATAGATGTTGACCTGTTGCTTGTTCTAGAACAACTCACAGCCTCTGAAGGTGGCACGCGAGTGCACATAGGGGTGAAGCTGCCTGAGACGGACATAATCAGCTTGGGCTATCTCATCCATGCCCTTAGCGGGCTCCTTGTGCTTGCTAGCTGAGTGCTTGACACTGCGCTTGGAGGCAGATGAGCCTTCTGGTACTTCACCTGGGTTGCACAGACGTTTGGAGCCAGTGTCACGACTGGGGTTGGACCGACGAGAGCCACCACCTGAGACACACAGGCAAAACACCAAAGACGCGAGAAGATCAATGCAAAGGCCACGAAAAAGCACAAGAAACACATAGAAGGCATACGAGAAAGTTGGCATGCGATAGATGTGAGCCACGGTAAAACTGCCACTGCTTGCGGTACTAAAATATTAGTACTGCTCCAAACGCGGTAGTACTGTGCTAGGGCACGGTAGTACCGTGGTTGGGGCGGAAGTAAAATTTAAGTACCGCACAGAGCGCGGTAGTACCGCTCCCGAGGGGTGGTAGTACCGCGCCAGACGGGCGGTAGTACTGCGTCGCATCAGATCCAACCAGCGGTTTGAATCTGAAAAGAACCGCGAAACAAAGGCGGTGCTACGGTGATCCGATCTAGCGCAAGACAACAGTACAAGTATAAATCCTATGCAATACCACGCTCCATCATCCTACTCTTGCAGAGATTAAGCCTACGAATCTCAAGAACACACAAGCCTCCCCCAAAACCTAGAAACACTAAACACAATCAACACGGAGAGAGAGTTGGGGAAAAACCTTGGTCCATAGCAAGAGCACGTGGTGGGGAACGATCCCACCGATCAGAATCACAGGAGGGCAGCCGGTGGAGGAGATCCGACGACGAACGCCGGCTCTGTTCTTGAGCGAGGGAGAGAAGGAGACGACGTGGAGAGAGAGGACAGCGAATGGGTATGGGGAGTTAAAACTCCCCCGGCCCGTCCTTATCCCCACGCACTCGAACCGGTGCGGTAGTACCGCGTATCATCACGGTAGTACCGCTCGGGCGGAAGTACCGCACCGAAGCGGTGGTACCGCTCAACCAGGCGGCAGTAAAAAATTACTGCCGCGTGGTGACGGTAGTACCGTGCTCCCGCAAGCGGTAGTACCATGGCTGGCTGCGGTAGTACCGTAGCCGACCGCAGTAGTACCGTGAGCTCAAGTCACCGCAAGTTTCAACACGAAAAAGAAGAAGCCTTTGCATGAAAAATTTTCACACACAAGAAACACAAGAACACACACACACCAGAGGCAAGAAGACAACAAGAAACCACCAAGCGACAAAGCCTCTCAAGGAGAGAGGGCGGTGGCCGAAGCCACCTATGTTTGAGTTGGATGGTATGGCACCGCGAAGAATTATCCTTGGGCCCATGACCAAAACTCGTCTTTGAAGCACAAGCACCATTAAAAATGGCTAATGTGAAAGAGGTGATCGATTTATGCATAATGGGGGAGGGAGAGTTCATTGAGAGAACAACACTCCCCCTATGTCCATGCCTACACCTAAACTAGACAACACGTTGAGTGTGGTGGGGGGTGTACGGTTTCAAGTGACATTGCTCAAATCAATGATATTTAGCTCATGCCTTAACTCGCGAAATCTTGCTTCATCCAAGGGCTTCGTGAAAATATCTGTAAGGTTATCATGAGTGTTGACATACTTGAGCTCGATCTCCCCTCGCCTAATGTGATCCCGTATGAAGTGATACTGAATCTCAATGTGCTTCATCTTGAAGTGTTGTACCGGGTTCAGAGAAATCTTGATGGCACTTTCATTATCACACCAAAGAGGCACTTTGTCACAAACGACACCGTACTCCTTTGAAGTTTGCCTCGTCCATAGGAGTTGAGCACAACAACTACCGGCCGCCACATACTCTGCTTCGGTGGACGAGAGAGACACACAACTTTGCTTCTTGGAAGACCAACTTACCAAAGAGCAACCAAGAAATTGGCACCCTCCGGAAGTGGACTTCCTATCCACTTTGTCCCCCGCCCAATCGGAATCCGTGAAACCTTCAAGCTTGAAATTTTCTCCTCTTGGGTACCATAAGCCAAAGTTTGGGGTATGAGCCAAATATCGAAAGATTCTCTTGACCGCCACATAGTGACTTTCCTTTGGTGCTGCTTGAAACCGTGCACACATCCCCACACTCAACATGATATCCGGTCTAGATGCACAAAGGTAAGCAAGGAGCCAATCATGGAGCGATATACCTTTTGATCCACCACTTTACCATTGGGATCGATGTCAAGTTGGCACTTGGTAGGCATTGGTGTAGAAGCCGACTTGACATCACTTAGCTTGAATCTTTTAAGCATGTCTTGAGTGTATTTGGCTTGGTTGATGAAGGTTCCTTCTCTTCGTTGTTTGATGTCAAAACCAAGGAAGAACTTCAACTCTCCCATCGAAGACATCTTGAACTTGGAGGTCATGAGAGCGGCAAATTCCTCATTGAAAGCTTTGTTAGGAGAACCAAAGATAATATCATCAACATATAGTTGGCATACAAAAAACTCCCCTTTGACCTTCTTAGTAAAAAGACTGGGATCAATTTGTCCTACTTCAAATCCACGATCTTGTAGCAACTCGGTAAGGTGGTCATATCACGCACGTGGGTCTTGTTTAAGGCCATAGAGTGCCTTATCGAGTTTATACACGTGATCCGGGAAGCAGGGGTCCTCGAACCCGGGGGGTTGCTTGACATAAACCAACTCATTAATGGGACCATTAAGAAAAGCACTTTTCACATCCATTTGTTGCAACTTAAAGTTGTGATGGGAAGCATAAGCAATCAACAAACGAATGGATTCAAGACGAGCAACAGGAGCAAAGGTTTCACCATAGTCGATGCCCTCAACTTGGGAGTAGCCTTGTGCTACCAATCTTGCCTTGTTGCGAATGATGTTCCCATGAGCATCTTGCTTGTTCTTAAATATCCACTTTGTTCCAATGACGTTGTGGTTCCCCAAAGGTCTTGGCACCAATCTCCACACCTTGTTGTACTCGAAGTTGTTTAGTTCTTCATGCATGGCATTGAGCCAATCCGAGTCTTCGAGCGCCTCATAGACCTTTTGGGGTTCAACACAAGAGACAAACGCATGATGTTCACAATAGTTAGCTAATTGTCTACGAGTGCTTACCCCCTTTCTTAGACTTCCAACCATGTTTTCCATGAGATGGCCTTGGGTGGTGAGTTTGGAAGCAATCTTCGCGGCACGACGCTCTAATTGTTCCTCGGGTGTGGAAGGAGGAAGGTTAACTTGATCATCTTGGGCGCCGTCTTGAGCTTGCTCATGATCTTGAACTTGCTCGAGGGGGAGAACTTGACCTTGGGCATCATTTGGAGGTTCACCTCCATCTTGAGGTTGATCTTGCCCTTGGTCTTGTTCATGAAGGTGAGGGCCTTCACTTTGTTCTTCGGAAGCGTGTGGGTCTTGGGGAGGTGATGGCTCCACTTGAGTGGAGCATTGTCCTTCTTCTTCGGCCACAAGGGGTTCCTCAATGGGTAGGATATGACCAATACCCATTCTTCTTATGGCTTGGGGAGGAATTTCATCACCTACGTCACAAGTACCACTTTGCTCCACTTGGGAGCCGTTATTTTCATCAAACTCTACGTTACACGTCTCCTCAATGAGTCCGTTGGACTTGTTGAGAACACGGTAAGCATGAGAGTTTGTAGCATAACCAACAAATATGCCCTCATCAGCTCTAGCTTCAAATTTAGACAAACGAACACCTTTCTTGAGAATGAAACACTTACACCCGAACACCCGGAAGTACTTAAGATTGGGCTTGTTCCCGGTGAGTATCTCATACGAAGTCTTGTTCAAGCCTTTGCGGAGATAGAGCCGATTGGATGCATGACAAGCTGTGTTGATGGCTTCGGCCCAGAAGTTGTATGGAGACTTGAACTCCGCCATCATGGTCCTTGCCGCATCCATCAACGTCCAGTTCTTTCTCTCTGCAACACCATTTTGTTGAGGGGTATATGGTGCAGAATATTGATGCTTGATCCCTTCATCACTAAGAAACTCATCCAAGGTGTAGTTCTTGAACTCGGTGTCGTTGTCACTTCTTATTGTCAAGATCTTTGCATCGTGTTGACGTTGAGCTTCATTTGAAAAGTCGATGACGGTTTGTTGGGTCTCACTCTTCCTCTTGAAGAAGTATACCCAAGTGTATCTTGAATAATCATCCACTATCACCAAGCAATACTTTCTACCCCCAAGACTATCAAAGGTTGGGGGCCCAAAGAGGTCCATGTGAAGGAGCTCCAAGGGTCTCTTCGAGTAGATGATAGTCGTGGGAGGGTGAGCCGTCTCATGAAGCTTTCCTTCGATACAAGCACTGCAAACACGATCTTTGGCAAAACTAACATTCGTTAGTCCATGAACATGGTCCCCCTTGAGAAGACTTTGCAAAGATCTCATATTGACGTGGGCTAAACGGCGATGCCAAAGCCATCCCACATCAACTTTAGCCATTAGGCATGTTGCGGTCTTAGTGGGTTGCTCCGAGAAGTTAACCACATAGAGGCCGTTCTCGACATGCCCAACAAAGGCTACTTTAAGAGTCTTGCTCCACAAGAGGGCCACGGTATCAATATCAAAGAAGGTGGCAAAACCCATGAGTGCGAGTTGACGAACGGAAAGTAAGTTGAACGCAAGGGACTGAACAAGCATGACTTTCTCGATCGTTAGATCATGAGAAATGACAACCTTGCCAAGACCCAATACCTTAGAATGTGAGGCATCACCCCATTCGACATTGGTGGGCATAGATGGGATATTGTGCATGTCCACTACCAAGTCCTTGCTCCCGGTCATATGATTTGTTGCTCCACTATCAAGCAACCATGATCCCCCACCGGAAGCAAACACCTACAAGAGATCAATGCTTGGATTTAGGTACCCATTGAGTAATGTGTCCTTTGATGTTAGTAGAAAGGGTCTTAGGAACCCAAATAGACCATTCAATGTACTCATAAGGAGAACCAACAAACTTAGCATAAACATGTCCATCACTAGCACGGCACAACACATAAGAGGGGTTAAATTCGCCGGCTTTGTTGGGAGAGATGGCGTTGCGCTCTTTGGCTTCACCACTCTTCCCATTGTTCTTCTTCTCCTTACGAGCACCTTCTCCCTCCTTCACAAAGGTTTGCGTGAGCGGAGGAGGTCGATTGGTCTTGCTCTTCTTCTCCTTGTTCTTCTTCTTGTTCTTGGACTTGGGTGCGAACCCAACTCCCTCCTTGCCCACAACTTCCTTTTGATTGCTCAAAAGGTCATTTAGGTTCTTCTCGCCTTGTATGGATGACACAAGACCTTTCTCGAGTTGTTCCTTCAACTTGGCATTTTCCTCCACAAGATGCACATGCTCACAACATGGGTTAGTAGCATTTGCATTATCAATTAAGACCATGTGAGGAAATGTGGCCTTTTCCTTGGTTAGCTTAACTTGGAGTTGAGCATGAGACTCCTTGAGGGTGGCATGAGCACCTTTCAAGACCTTGTGGGCCTTGTCAAGTACATCAAACTCCTCCGTGAGTCTAACATGATCAACCCCAAGTTTAGCCTTCTCGGAAGCTAGAACACGAGACACAACAAGAGCATGATCAAGATCTTTCTTTAGTTTAGCATGACCATCATTGTGTGACTCCTCAAGAGCCAAACGATGCCCACGCTCTTCCTCAAGAGCATTAGAGAGATCCGATATCTCATCGGCATAGTCATGACTATGACTTTCCATCTTAGTGATGGTTTCTTCATGAGCCTCGATCATGTCATTGGCTTCACCAAGTTGTTCCAAGAGAGCAACGAAATGCTTCTTGGATTTGCCCTTGAGCTTACTCATGAAGGACTCAAATTCATTGATCTCCTCATTAAACCCCTTACCATTATCAAAGTCATCCGTTGAAGGAGGGTTAGGAATAATGGTGGTTTTGATATTGGGGGTTACCTTGTTGGTGGCCTTAGCCATGAGGCACTTGGCGGTGATGTTCTCGTTAGGTGCATCGAAGAGAGACACCCGAGGAGTTGAGACAATGGCAATGGATGCCATGGCCATTGTTTCACCATCTTCATCATCATCGTCATCCTCACGGTATTCTTCTTGAACCACCAACCCGCGAGAAGGAGTCTTCTTGGTGAAGTTGTTCTTGTTGGGGAAGGACTTGGCTTTGTCTTTTCGAATGAACTTGCCACCATTGTCTTCCCGCTTCTCGTATGGACAATCCGCAGCGAAATGGCTGACATTGCCACAGTTGAAACAAGTTCTGACTTGTTGCTTCCCCTTGAGGCCACTTGAGTTGTTCTTGTTGAAGTTGGGTCTTGTAGTCTTCTTACTCCAAAACTATCTTGAGGCAAGAGCCATGTGCTCATGATAATCATACTTCATGTCCTCGGGGTTGCTCTCCTCATCTTCCTCCTCTTCTTCTTCTTCCACACTAACCTTGGCCTTCAAGGCAAGATTGGGCTTCTTTGCCCTTTGGGAACGGAGCACCGCATTGTCGGCGGTCTTATCCAAGATGTTCATTGCAACAAACTCATCCCACACTTCACCAGAGGTCATGGAGTGGAAGTCCGGTCTTTGGCGGATGACGGAGGACATGGCCTTGTTGTAGGGCATCATGGCCTTGAGGAACTTGCGCTTGATCTAGTTGTCATCCGTGTCCTTTCTCGCATGATCTCGGAGTGCGACCGCAAGTTTGGTCACTCTTCGAAAGAGCTCACGAGGTTCTTCATCCTCTTTCATTGCAAACTCATCGGCTTCATCTTGCACCACTTCATAGTTGGAGCGTTGAATGCTAGCACTTCCTCGATACATACGCTCGACACACTTCCATGCTTCTTTATCCATGACATGAGGTCGAAGATGAGGGAGATCTTCGGGAAGGATAGCATCTTGGATGATGAAGAGAGCACTCTCATTGAATTGATTGTCCACTTCTTCTCGAGGGGTGAAGTTGCTTGGATCATGAGGATAGAAACCTTCTTCAATAATTCTCCAAAGGTTAGTATTCACATGTTTTAAATGACGCTTGAAACGATAAACCCAAGAATCATAATCTTCATTTTTCACATATTTAGGAGGAGGACCGGCATGATTCAAATGCGTAGAGGGGATCGGTCCTCTATACACCGGGGGTTCCACATGGGCATAGATGCCGGTGCCATTTCTACCACTAGTAGATAGACTCTTTTCACTATTAGCTTCCCCCTTGTCGAGGTTAGCATCCGTCACCTTGTTAGTGGGATCACCTACTTTCATCGGCGAGGTAGATAGTTTGAGTCCCTCTAGGAATTCGGTAAACATGCTTTTAACCTCGGCCGTCATGGAGGTTTTCAATGTGTCTAAAGACACATTGAATTCCTCACTAGAGACCGAGGTTCCTCCTTCGGCCAAAGACGAGACGGGATTCACACCGGAGTGCTCCTCCGCACCGTCGTTGGTGTCAACCATACTCTTCGGACGGCAAAGTCCTTAATAAAGAGACGAGGCTCTGATACCAATTGAAAGGATCGATATGGTTGACTAGAGGGGGGGTGAATAGGCAACTAACAATTTTTAGACTTTTCTTTAACAATTTAAACCTTGCAATGAAATAGGTTGTCTAGATGTGCAACTACGTGGACAACCTATATGATGCAAAGACAATGAGCACACAAGCAAGCAATGGATATAGTACAAGTAAGCTTGCAAAAGTAAAGGGATAAGATAACCAAGAGTGGAGCCGGTGGAGACGAGGATGTGTTACCGAAGTTCCTTCCTTTTAAGGGGAAGTACGTCTCCGTTAGAGCGGTGTGGAGGCACAATGCTCCCCAAGAAGCCGCTAGGGCCACCGTAATCTCCTCATGCCCTCACACAATGCGAGATGCCGTGATTCCACTATTGGAGCCCTTGAAGGCGGCAACCGAACCTTTACAAACAAGATTGGGGCTATCTCCACAACACTTGGAGGCTCCCAATAATCCCGCGAAGCTTCACCACAATGGAGTATGGCTTCGAGGTGACCTCAACCGTCTAGGGTGATCAACACCCAAGAGTAACAAGATTCGCAAGGGATAAGTGGGGGGAATCAAATATCCTGTGGTGGAAGTGTAGATCGGGCACTTGTCACCCAATCCCGAGCAAATCAACAAGTTTGATTGGCTAGGGAGAGAGATCGAGTGAAAATGGAGCTTGGAGCAACAATGGAGCTTAGAGATGGAAGAGGTAGTCAACTAGAGGTAGAAGACACCCCTTATATAGTCGTGGACAAAATCCAACCGTTATCCACATGTTCAGCCCGTGACACACGGTACTACCGCTCCAGGGGCGCGGTACTACCGCAAGGCTGTGCGGTACTACCGTGGCTAACCACAGTACTACCGCGACAGCAACACATGCCGGAACTAGCCTGATAAGGGGGCAGTACTACCGCTTGCGCGGTACTACCGCACCCACCTGCGGTACTACCGCAAGGCAGGAAAGTCGCGGCCTGGGAAGGGCGCGGATGAAATAAATTACATCCGTGCCTACTTCCGCTGAACCGGAGGAGGTACAAAAATCTGACGTGGTACTACCGCCCGCGAGGCGCGGTACTATCGTGCGGGCGCGGATGTAAAAAATTACATCCGCGCCTACTACCGCGACACTACGGTACTAGGTAGGAGGGCCACGGTACTACGACTCCTAGGGAGCGGTACTACCGTGGGCCTCCGCGGTACTACCACGCTGGACGAGCGGTACTACCGTGGAGGGCGCGGATGTAAAAAATTACATCCGCCCCTACCACCGCACCAGAGCGGCACAAGGCCAGGGAGCCGCGGTACTACCGCTCCAGATGAGCGGTACTACCGTGACACACAGCGGTACTACCACGTGTACTTGCAGTACTACCGCAAGCACAGCAGTAGTCGTCAAATTTCCGCACAACCACGATAACAAAGGGAAGCTCCAAAATGCAGGGAAAGGATGAACAAGTGTACGTGTTGATTCCACCCAAACCTTTCCGACGCGGACCCCCTCTTAATAGTACGGCTCTCCTACGACTCAAATCCACCAAAGAGAAATGTAGAACAACGCCGACTTCAATAGTCTCCGAGGGGCACCGAATCGTCTCGTGCCTAGATATGAATAACCTGAGAAACTCAAGGCACACGATCAGTCCGCAAATGCATTGTCATCAATCACCAAAACACCTGAGGGAAAAATATGCCATTACAATCTCCCACTTTTTGGTGGATTGATGACAACACGGGATTTGCATATGGATAAGATAATTTAGAGCAGGGGAAAACCCCACCTCTCTAAAATATAGACGGGCTCCCCCTAGATGTGTGCACTTTAGATGAATCCTTTGGGCTGCATAGCACACAGACTAGGATCAACACTCCCCCTATATTAGATCCTGTAGTTGATTACTATATGGTTCATTTGGTGGAAGATTATATGTTCAGATCCATTATGCTATTTAATACCCCTCTGATCTTGAGCATGATTGTCATTTGTGAGTAGTTACTTTTGTTCTTGAGGTCACGGGAGAAATCATGTTGCAAGTAATCATGTGAAATTGATATGTGTTCGATATTTTGATAGTATGTATGTTGTGATTCCCTTAGTGGGGTCATATGAACATCGACTACATGACACTTCACCATATTTGGGCCTAAGTGAATGCATTGTGGAGTAGCAATTAAAAGATGGGTTGCGAGAGTGACAGAAGCTTCAACCCCAGTTTATGTGCTATTCCGTAAGGGACCGATTGGTTCCAAAAGTTTAATGCTATGGTTAGAATTTATTCTTATTACTTTTCTCATAACTGCGGATGCTTGCGGGACGGTTAATCATAAGTAGGAGTTTTATTCAAGTAAGAACAACACCAAGCACCGGTCCACCCACACATCAAATTATCAAAGTAGCGAACACAAATCGAATGAACATGATGAAAGTGACTAGATGAAATTCCCGTGTACCCTCAAGAACGCTTTGCTTATTATAAGAGACCGTTTTGGCCTATCCTTTGCCTCAAAAGGATTGGGCTACCTTGCTGCACTTTTTCTACTATTATCGTTACTTGCTCATTACAAATTACCCTTTCTAAAAACCACTTGTCATTTCCTTCTGCTCCTCGTTGGGTTCGACACTCTTACTTATCGAAAAGAGCTACAGTTGATCCCCTATATTTTTGGTCATCAAGGCTATTTTCTAGCACCGTTGCCGGGGGGTGAAGCGCCTTTGGTAAGTGGAATTTGGTAAGGAAACATTTATATAGTGTGCTGAAAGTTATTGTCACTTGTTTCTATGGAAAACAATCCTTTGAGGGGTTTATTTGGGGTATCTTCACCTCGACCTGAACCACAATTAGCTACCCCTCAACCTACTGCACCTACTGAACATATTGAATATGAAATTCCTTCGGGTATGATAGAACAACTGCTAGCTAATCCTTATGCAGGAGATGGAACCGAACATCCTGATATGCACTTGATATATGTGGAACAAATTTTTGGATTGTTTAAGCTTGCAGGTTTACCCGGAGATGATGTTAAGAAGAAGGTTTTACCTTTATCTTTGAAGGGAAAAGCATTGGCATGGTATAGACTATTTGATGATATTGGATCTTGGAATTGGAATCGATTGAAATTGGAGTTCCACCAAAAAAATTATCCTATGCATCTAGTTCATCGTGATCAGAATTACATATATAATTTTTGGTCTCGTGAAGGAGAAAGTATCTCTCTATGTTGGGGGAGGCTGAAGTCAATGTTATATTCATACCCCAATCATGAGCTCTCAAGAGAAATAATTATCCAGAATTTTTATGCTTGGCTTTCTCATAATGATCGATCCATGCATGATACTTCTTGTGCTGGTTCTTTTATGAAGAAGACTATTGAATTCCGGTGGGATCTTTTGGAAAGAATTAAATGCAACTCTAAAGATTGGGAACTCGACGAAGGTAAATAGTCAGGTATTAAGCTTAAGTATGATTGTGTTAAATCTTTTATGAATGCCGATGATTTTCAAAAGTTTAGCACTAAATATGGACTTGACTCTGAGATAGTAGCTTCCTTTTGTGAATCATTTTCTACTCATGTTGTCTCCCTAAAGAGAAGTGGTTTAAATATCACACACCCATTAAAGAAGAAATTAAAGAACCGGTACTAGCTAAAGAAGAAACTATACTTTATAATGTTGACCCAGTTGTTCCTACTACTTATATTGAGAAACCACCTTTCCTTGTTAGGATAAAGGAACATGTTAAGGTTTCAACAGTGGTTAACAAAAGTTATATTAGAACACCCAAACCTGATGAACAAATCAAAGTAGAACCTAGTGTTGCTATGGTTAAAGATCTCCTAGAAGAAGATATAGATGGGCATGTTATTTACTTATGTAATGAAGCTACTAGAATTGCCAAATCTAATAAAGAGGAAAAACATAGACCCATTGTTGGTTTGCTCGTTGTCTTAGTTAAAATAGGAGATCACTGTTACCATGGTTTATGTGACATATGTGCTAGAATGAGTGATATTCCCTTTGATTTATATTAAGAAATTATGAATGACATAGCACCCGCTGAAATAGAAGAAATAGATGCCACTATTAAACTTGCTAATAGAGACACCATCACACCGCTTGGGATTGTTAGAGATGTTGAAGTCTTGTGTGGGAAAATAAAATACCCTACTTATTTTCTTGTTCTTGGTTCCCCGCAAGATGACTTTTGTCCCATTATCTTTGGTGGACCTTTCTTAAACACCGTTAATACTAAGATAGACTGTGAAAAACAAATCGTCGGAGTTAGTTTTGATGATGAGTCTCATGAGTTTAATTTTTCCAAAGTATAAAGCATCATGAAAAAGAATTTCCTAGTAAGGATGAAATAATTGGTCTTGCTTCTATTGTTGTGCCTCCTACTGATCCACTCGAACAATATTTGCTTGACCGTGAAAATGATTTACATATGCATGAAAGAAATTAAATAGATAATATTTTCTTTGAACAACGTCCTCTGCTTAAACACAATTTGCCTAATGAAACTCTAGGGGGTCCTCCTCCACCTAAAGATGATCCCATGTTTGAATTAAAACAATTTCCAGACACTTTGAAATATGCTTATCTTGATGAAAAGAAGATATATCCTGTTATTATTAGTGCTAATCTTTCAGAACATGAAGAAGAAATATTATTGAAAGTTCTAAGGAAGCACCGAGCTGCTATTGGATATACTCTTGATGATTTAAAGGGCATAGTCCCACTTTATGTTAGCACAAGATTAATATGGAACCTCATGCTAAACCTGTTGTTGATCACTAACATCGGTTAAATCCAAAGATGAAAGAAGTGGTAACAACGGAAATATTAAAACTTATAGAAGCAGGTATAATCTATCCTATAGCTGATAGTAGATGGGTAAGTCATGTTCATTGTGTCCCTAAGAAAGGAGGTATTACTGTTGTTCCTAATGATAAGAATGGACTTATTCCACAAAGAATTGTTACACACTATAGAATGGTAATTGATTTAAGATAATTAAATAAAGCAACTAGAAAATATCATTACCCTCTTTCTTTAATTGATCAAATGCTAGAAAGATTATCTAAGCACATACATTTTTGCTTCCTTGATGGATATTCTGGTTTTTGACAAATACCTGTTTCTCAACCTGATTAAGAGAAGACCACTTTCAATTGTCCCTTTGGAACTTATGCTTATAGACGTATGCCTTTTGGTTTATGCAATGCACCTGCTACCTTTCAAAGATGTATGACTGCTATATTGTCTGAATTTTGTGAAAAGATTGTTGAGGTTTTCAGGGATGACTTCTCTATCTATGGGAAGTCTTTTGATGATTGTTTAAGCAATCTTGATTGAGTTTTGCAGAGATGTGAACAAACAAATCTTGTCTTGAATTGGGAGAAGTGCCACTTTATGGTTAATGAAGGCATTGTCTTGGGTCATAAAATTTCTGCAAGAGGTATTGAAGTGGACAAAACCAAGGTTGATGCAGTTGAGAAAATGACATGTCCTAAAGATATCAAAGGTATTCGTTGTTTCCTCGGTCATGATGGTTTCTATAGGAGATTTGTCAAAGACTTTTCTAAAATTTCTAGGCCTCTTACAAACCTTTTGCAAAAGGATGTTCCTTTTTGTTTTTGATGATGATTGTTTAGAAGCCTTCGAAACACTCAAGAAAGCCTTAATTTCTCCACCTATTGTTCAACCACCTGATCGAAACTTGCCTTTTTAAATTATGTGTGATGCTAGTGATTATGCTATTGGTGTTGTTCTAGGACAAAGAGTCGATAAGAAACTGACTGTTATTCATCATGCTAGTAAAACTCTAGATAGTGCTCAATGAAATTATGGTACTACTAAGAAAGAATTTCTAGGAGTGGTGTTGGTTGTGATAAATTTAGATCCTACATTGTTGATTCAAAGGTAATTGTTCACACTGACCATGCAGCTATAAAATAACTTATGGAAAAGAAAGATGCTAAACCTAGACTTATTCGAAGGGTTCTCTTGCTACAAGAATTTTATTTGCATATCACTGATAGAAAAGGAGCTGAGAACCCCGTACGAGATAACTTGTCTAGGCTTGAAAATGTGCTTGATGACCCACTACCTATTGATGATAGTTTTCCTGATGAGCAGTTGGGTGCACTAAATGTCGCTCATAATACTCCTTGATATGTTGACTATGCTAATTACATTGTTGCTAAATATTTACCACCTAGCTATACATACCAACAAAAGAAAAGAAAAATTCTATGATTTAAGACACTACTTTTGGGATGACCCAGTTCTTTATAAAGAAGGAGTAGATGGTATTATAGACGTTGTGTACCTGAGCATGAATAAGGACAAATCCTACAGAAATGTCACTCTGAATCTTATGGAGGGCATCATGCTGGAGATAGAACTGCTCACAAGGTATTGCAATCCAGATTTTATCGGCCTACTCTCTTCAAGGATGCCCGTAAGTTTGTTTTATCTTGTGATGAATGCCAAAGAATAGGTAATATCGGTAAGTGTCGAGAAATGCCTATGAATTATTCACTCGTTGTTGAACCATTTGATGTTTGGGGATTTGATTACATGGGACATTTTCCTTCCTCTAATGGGTATACACATATTTTGGTTACTGTTGATTATGTTACTAAATGGGTAGAAGCTATTCCAACCAGTAGTGTTGATCACAACACCTCTATTAAAATGCTTAAGGAGGTTATTTTCCCAAGGTTTGGAGTCCCTAGATATTTAATGACTGATGGTGGTTCACACTTTTTTCATGGTGCTTTTCATAAAATGGTTGCCACGTATGATGTTAACAATAGAATTGCATCACCTAATCATCCTCAGTCTAGTGGTCAAGTTGAGATTAGTAATAGAGAAATAAAATTAGTTTTGCAAAAGACTGTCAATAGGTCTTGGAAGAATTGGTCTAAGAAATTAGATGATGCACTTTGGGATTATAGAACAACATATAAAAATCCTATGGGTATGTCTCCTTATAAAATGGTATATGGAAAAGCTTGTCATTTGCCTCGTGAGTTAGAACATAAAGCATATTGGGCAATCAAAGAACTCAACTATGATTTCAAACTTTCCAGTGAAAAGAGGTTATTTGATATTAGCTCTTTAGATGAATGGAGAACCCAAGCTTATGAAAATGCCAAGTTGTTTAAAGAAAAAGTTAAAAGATGGCATGATAAAAGAATTTAAAAGCATGAGTTTAAAGTTGGAGAATACGTTCTTTTGTACAACTCTCATTTTAGATTCTTTGCAGGAAAACTCCTCTCAAAATGGGAAGGACACTATGTTATCGAGGAGGTTTATCGGTCTGTAGCTATCAAAACAAATAATGCCAAAGGTACTAACCCGAAGGTTGGTAATGGGCAACGAATATAACATTATATCTCAGGTACGCCCATTAATGTTGAAAGTAATATTATCCAAACTTTGACACTGGAAGAACACATAAAAGAGTCTTTCCGGAACACTCCAGAATCGTGAAAATAAGGAGGTATGTGATATGGTAAGTAAACAGACTCAAAAAAATCCACAAAAATATTTTTTGCCAGTTTTGGAATATTTAGAAAATTAGGAAAATAAGAAACTTCTAGGAAGTGTACCCTGGTGGGCACAAGACACCAGGGTGCGTCTGGCTTGCCAGACACGCCCAGGTGGGTTGTGCCCACCTTGGGAACCTTCCGGACTCCTTTTTCTTCCGTCTGCTTGTTTCCCAAGATAAAAAATCTTTATATACCCCCCGAACCTATTGACCACCGTATCGCGGAGAAATCTTCTGTTTTCTTTTTCCTTGTTGTTTTCTGTCAAATCCCATCTACCATGGCTGCTTCAAGCTCCTCCAAGGACAAGTTCTTCAAGAACGTCATCAACCCATATTTGCGGGAGGTGGTGCAGCACCCTCAGGCCATCCAGATGCATGATGGGGTGCTGCACATCCGCGATGTGCAAGGACCCAAGGGAACGGGAACCGTGGTGGTCAGGTGCTACGTCTTGAGCTTGCATTGGTTTTCCTTGAAGAGGAAAGGGTGATGCAGCAATAGTAGCAATAGTAGGAGGCTCCTCAAAAGTCCCACGCACCTACACAAATGAACAAAGAACTCGCAACCAACGCAATAAAGGGGTTGTCAATCCCTTCACGGTCACTTACGAAAGTGAGATCTGATAGAGATAGTATGATAAGATAAATATATTTTTGGTATTTTATAATATAGATTGGAAAAGTAAAGATGCAAATAAAAGTAGATTGAAAGCTTATATGATAAAAGATAGATCCGGGGGCCATAGGTTTCACTAGTGGCTTCTCTCAAGACAGCATAAGTATTACGGTGGGTGAACAAATTACTATCGAGCAAATGATAGAAAAGCGAATAATTATGAGATTATCTAGGCATGATCATGTATATAGGCATCACGTTCATGACAAGTAGACCGACTCCTGCCTGCATCTACTACCATTACTCCACACATCAACTGCTATCCAGCATGCATCTAGAGTATTAAGTTCATAAAGAACAGAGTAACGCATTAAGAAAGATGACATGATGTAGAGGGATAAACTCATGCAATATGATATAAACCCCATCTTTTTATCCTCGATGGCAACAATACAATACGTGCCTTGCTACCCTTGCTGTCACTGGGAAAGGACACCACAAGATTGAACCCAAAGCTAAGCACTTCTCCCATTGCAAGAAAGATCAATCTAGTAGGCCAAACCAAACTGATAATTCAAAGAGACTTGCAAAGATAACTTAATCACAAATAAAAGAATTCAGAGGAGATTCAAATATTTCTCATAGATAAACTGGATCATAAACCCACAATTCATCGGATCTCGACAAACACACCGCAAAAAGAGTTACATCGAATAGATCTCCAAGAAGATCGAGGAGAACATGGTATTGAGATCCAAAAAGAGAGAAGAAGCCATCTAGCTAATAACTATGGACCCGAAGGTCTATGATAAACTACTCACAACTCATCAGAGGGGCTATGGTGTTGATGTACAAGCCCTCCGTGGTCGATTCCCCCTCCGGCGGAGCACCGGCAAAGGCTCCAAGATGGGATCTCACGGATACAGAAGGTTACGGTGGTGGAAATAGTTTTTCGTGGTCGCCTTTGATGTTCTCGGGGTACGTGGATATATATAGGAGGAGGAACTAGGTCGGCGGACGCCCGAGGGGCCCACGAGATAGGGGGCGCACCCAGTAGGGGGGGCGCACCCAGTAGGGGGGGCGCCCTCCACCCTCGTGGTCGCCTAGGCTGCTTGTTGACATGCACTCCAAGTCCTCTGGATCACGTTCGTTCCAAAAATCACGCTCACGAAGGTTTCATTCCGTTTGGACTCCATTTGATATTCCTTTTCTTCGGAACACTGAAATAGGGAAAAAACAGCAATACAGGCAGGGCCTCTGGTTAGTAGGTTAGTCCCAAAAATGATATAAATGTGTAAAGTAAAGCCCATAAACATCCAAAACAGGTAATATAATAACATGGGATAATAAAAACTTATAGATACGTTGGAGACGTATCAAGCATCCCAAGCTTAAATCATGCTCGTCCTCGAGTAGGTAAATGATAAAAACGGAATTTTTGATGTGGAATGCTACCTAGCATAATTCTCAATGTAATTTTCTTTATTGTGGCATGAATGTTTAAATCCAAATGATTCAAATAAAAGTTCATATTGACATAAGAAATAGTAATACTTCAAGCATACTAATCAAAGCAATCATGTCTTCTCAAAATAACATGGCTAAAGAAAGTTCATCCATACAAAATCATATAGTTAGGCTATGCTTCATTTTCGTCACACAAAAATGCTCCCAAATTATACACCCCCGATGAAAAGCCAAGCAATTTTTTTGTACTTAAATAATCTCAAACTTTTTCAACTTTGACGCAATACATGAGCGTGAGCCATGGATATAGCACTATGGATGGAATAGAATATGATGATGGGGATTGTGTGGAGAAGACAAAAAAGGAGAAAGTCTCACATTGACGAGGATAATCAACGGGCTATGGAGATGCCCATCAATTGATGTCAACATGAGGAGTAGGGATTGCTATGTAACATATGCACTAGATCTAAAAGTATATGAAAGCTCAACAAAAGAAACTAGTGGGTGTGCATCCAACTTGCTTGCTCACGAAGACCTAGGGCATTTTGAGGAAGCCCATCATAGGAATATACAAGCCAAGTTCTATAATGAAAAATTCCCACTAGTATATGAAAGTGACAACATATGAGACTCGCTAAATGAAGAACATGGTGCTACTTTGAAGCACAAGTGTGGAAAAAGAGATAGTACCATTGCCCCCTTTTATTTTTATTTTCTTTTTTTCCTTTTTTTCTTTGGCCTTTTTTCTTCTTCTTTTTTCTTTGGCCTTTCTTTTTTTTTTTTTGGCCTTTCTTT
>NC_041389.1:601494282-601532083 GCF_002162155.2 Triticum dicoccoides
TTTCTTTTTTTTATTTGGGGACAATGCTCTAATAATGATGATCATCACACTTTTATTGATTTACAGCTCATGAATTACAACTCAAAACTAGAACAAGATATGACTCTATATGAATGCCTCCAGCGGTGTACCGGGATGGGCAATGAATTAAGAGTGACATGTATGAAAATTATGCATGGTGGCTTTGCCACAAATACAATGTCAACTACATGATCATGCAAGGCAATATGACAATAATGATGCGTGTCATGATGATAAACGGAACGGTGGAAAGTTGCATGGCAATATATCTCGGAATGGCTATGGAAATGCCATAATAGGTAGGTATGGTGGCTATTTTGAGGAAGATATAAGGAGGTTTATGTGTGATAGAGTGTATCATATCACGGGGTTTGGATGCACCGGCGAATTTTGCACCAACTCTCAAGGTGAGAAAGGGCAATGCACGGTACCGAAGAGGCTAGCAATGATGGAAGGGTAAGAGTGCGTATAATCCATGGACTCAACATTAGTCAAAAGAACTCATATACCTATTGCAAAAATCTACAAGTCATCAGAAACCAAGCACTACGCGCATTCTCCTAGAGGGATAGATTGGTAGGAAAAGACCATCCCTCGTCCCTGACCGCCACTCATAAGGATGCACAATCTAAGAACACCTCATGTTTCAAATTTGTTACATAACTTTAACCATACGTGCATGCTACGTGACTTGCTAACTTCAACACAAGCATTCTTTAAATTCATAATCACCCAACTAGCATGACTTTAATATCACTACCTCCATATCTCAAAACAGTTATCAAGTATCAAATTGATCATAGCATCCAATTCACTTCCTATGATAGTTTTTATTATACCCAACTTCGATGCCTACCATTCTAAGACCAATTTTATAACCATAGCAAATACCATGATGTTCTAAGAGACTCTCAAAATAATATAAGTGAAGCATGAGAGACTAACAATTTCTACAAAATTAAGCCACCGCCGTTCTCTAAAAGATATAAGTGAAGCACTAGAGCAAAAAACTTTCTAGCTCAAAAGATATAAGTGAAGAACATAGAGTATTCTAATAAATTCCAATCAAGTGGGCTTCTCCCAAAAGGTGTGTACAGCTATTATGATTGTGGTAAACTAAAAATCAAATAGTAATATCATACAATACGCTCGAAGCAAAACACATATCATGTGGCAAATAAAAATATAGCTCCAAGTAAAGTTACTAATGAACGAAGATGAAAGAGGGGATGCCTTCCGGGGGCATCCCCAAGCTTAGGCTTTTGCCTTTTCTTGAATATCTTGGGGTTCCATGGGAACCCCCAAGCTTAGGATTTTGCCACTACTTATTCTATAGTCCATCAAATCTTTACCCAAAACATGAAAACTTCACAACACAAAACTCAACAGGAAATCTCATAAGCTTTGTTAGTGAAAGAAAGCAAAACCACCACATAAGGTACTGTAATGATCTCATTATTTATTTATATTGGTGTTAAACCTACTGTATTCCAAGTTCTCTATGGTTCATACCACTTAATACTATCCATAGATGCATCAAAATAAGCAAACAACACACGAAAAACAGAATCTGTCAAAAACAGAACAGTCTGTAGCAATCTGTAACCCCCGAATACTTCTGGGACTCTAAAATTCCTACCAAAATAGGAAGTACTGGGCAATTTGTCTATTGATCTACAGCAAAAAGAATAAACGCATAAGCACGTTTCTGTGATTTAACAAAAATATTTTCGTGCGTGCAAAGTTTCTATTTTTCAGCAGAATCAAATTAACTATCACCATAGGTTATCCTATAGGTTCTACTTGGCACAAACACTAATTAAAACATAAAAACACATCTAAACAGAAGTTAGATGCAAAAACAGAAACAAAAACAAAAAACACAAATAAAATTGGGTTGCCTCCCAACTAGCGCTATCGTTTAATGCCCCTAGCTAGGCATAAAAGCGAGGATAGATCTAGGTAGTGCCATCTTTGGCACTCAATTCATAAGTAGCTCGCATGATAGATTCATAAGGTAATTTAACTTTCTTTCTTGGAAAGTGCTCCATGCCTTTCCTTAATGGAAATTGGAATCTAATATTCCCTTCCTTCATATCAATGATTGCACCAATCGTTCTAAGGAAAGGTCTACCAAGAATAATAGGGCAAGAAAGATTGCAATCTATATCAAGAACGATAAAATCTACGGGCACCAAATTTCTATTTGCAACAATGAGAACATCATTGATCCTTCCCATTGGATTTTTAATGGTGGAATCCGCAAGGTGCAAATTTAAAGAGCAATCATCAAGAACATGGAAACCTATAATATCACACAAAGTTTTCGGAATCGTGGAAACACTAGCACCCAAATCACATAAAGCATAACACTCATGATCTTTAATTTTAATCTTTATAGTAGGTTCCCACTCATCATTAAGTTTTCTAGGTATAGAACTTTCCAAATTAAGTTTTTCATCAAAAGATTGCATCAAGGCATCAACAATATGTTTGGTAAAAGCTTTATTTTGACTATAAGCATGAGGAGAATTCACAACGGATTGCAACAACGAAATACAACCTTCTAAAGAACAATTATCATAATTAAATTCCTTGAAATCCAAGATAGTGGGTTCAATGCTATTTAAAGTCTTGACCTCTGCAATCCCACTTTTACCAAATTTAGAATCAAGATTTAAAAACTCCGAATCATTGGGACGCCTTTTAACTAAAGTTAACTCATATCCAGTCCCATTATTATTAAGATTCATATGACAAAACAAAGATCTAATAGGGGACACATCAATAACTTTAAGATCTTCATCATTATTTTCATGGAAACTAGAAGAACACGCCTTTACAAAGAATTCTTCCTTAGCACGTAATCTGGCGGTTCTTTCTTTGCACTCATCAATGGAAATTCTCATAGCTTTGAGAGACTCATTGATATCATGCTCAGGAGGAGTAGATCTAAGTTTCAAAGAATCAACATCAAGCGAGAGTCTATCAACGTTCCTAGCCAAATAATCAACTTTGAGCAATTTTTCTTCAAGCAAGGCATTAAAATTCTTTTGAGAGATCATAAATTCTTTCACACTATTCTCAAAATCAGAGGGAATCTTATTAAAATTACCATAAGAATTATTGTAGGAATTTCCATAATTATTAGAGGAATTACTAGGGAACGGTCTAGGATTAAAATTTCCTCTATAAGCATTGTTTCCGAAACCATTCCTACCAACAAAATTCACATCCATATATTCATTATTATTCTCAATCAAACTAGACAAAGGTACATCATTGGGATCAATTGGAGTACTCTTAGTAGCAAACAATTTCATAAGTTCATCCATCTTTCCACTCAAAACATTAATTTCTTCTATAGCATGCACTTTTTTACTAGTAGATCTTTCAGTGTGCCATTGAGAATAATTAGCCATAATGTTATCAAGGAGTTTCGTAGCTTATCCTAAGGTGATTTCCATAAACGTGCCTCCCGGGGCCGAATCTAAAAGAGTTCTAGAAGAAAAGTTCAATCCGGCATAAAAAATTTGTATGATCATCCATAAATTCAAACCATGAGTAGGGCAATTGCGAATCATCAATTTCATGATCAAGTTGTTTAAAATTCATAATATCGTTCCTAAGAGTGAAGATCTTAGCGGGAGGAAAATACTTAGAGATAAAATCATCTTTGCACTTGTTCCATGAATCAATACTGTTCTTAGGCAAAGACGAAAACCAAATTTTAGCACGATCTCTAAGTGAAAACGGAAATAACTTCAATTTAACAATATCATTATCCGTATCTTTCTTCTTTTGCATCTCACACAAATCAACAAAGTTGTTTAGATGGGTAGCGGCATTTTCACTATGAAGTCCGGCGAATTGATCTTTCATAACAAGATTCAGCAAAGCAGTATTGATTTCAAAAGACTCAACATCATTAAGAGGAGCAATCGGAGTACTAAGTAAATCATTATTATTGGTATTGGAGAAATCACACAATTTAGTATTATCTTGCGCCATCGCGACAAGTAATCCAACATACAAGCAAACAGAAAAAGGCAAGCCAAAAAAGAGAGAGGAGATTGGGAAAGAGAGAGTAAATAAAATGGCAAGGGTGAACTGGGGGAGAGGAAAACGAGAGGCAAATGGCAAATAATGTAAATGCGAGGGAGATGAGTTTGTGATGGGTACTTGGTATGTCTTGACTTGAGCGAAGACCTCCCCGGCAACAGCGCCAAAAATCCTTCTTGCTATGTCTTGAGCTTGCGTTGTTTTTCCTTGAAGAGGAAAGGGTGATGCACCAATAGTAGCGTAAGTATTTCCCTCAGTTTTTGAGAACCAAGGTATCAATCCAGTATGAGGCTCCTCAAAAGTCCCACGCACCTACACAAACAAACAAAGAACTCACAACCAACGGAATAAAGGGGTTGTCAATCCCTTCACGGCCACTTACGAAAGTGAGATCTGATGGAGATAGTACGATAAGATAAATATATTTTTGGTATTTTATAATATAGATTGGAAAAGTAAAGATGCAAATAAAAGTAGATTGAAAGCTTATATGATAAAAGATAGACCCGGGGGCCATAGGTTTCACTAGTGGCTTCTCTCAAGATAGCATAAGTATTACGGTGGGTGAACAAATTACTGTCGATCAATTGATAGAAAAGCGAATAATTATGAGATTATCTAGGCATGATCATGTATATAGGCATCACGTCCGTGACAATTAGACCGACTCCTGCATGCATCTACTACTATTACTCCACACATCGACCGCTATCCAGCATGCATCTAGAGTATTAAGTTAATAAAGAACAGAGTAACGCATTAAGAAAGATGACATGATGTAGAGGGATAAACTCATGCAATATGATATAAACCCCATCTTTTTATCCTCAATGGAAACAATACAATACGTGCCTTGCTCCCCCTGCTGTCACTGGGAAAGGACATCGCAAGATTGAACCCAAAGCTAAGCACTTCTCCCATTGCAAGAAAGATCAATCTAGTAGGCCAAACCAAACTGATAATTCGAAGAGACTTGCAAAGATAACTTAATCACACATAAAATAATTCAGAGGAGATTCAAATATTTCTCATAGATAAACTTGATCATAAACCCACAATTCATCGGATGTCGACAAACACACCACAAAAAGAGTTACATTGAATAGATCTCCAAGAAGATCGAGGAGAACATGGTATTGAGATCCAAAAAGGGAGCAGAAGCCATCTAGCTAATAACTATGGACCTGAAGGTCTGTGGTAAACTACTCACAACTCATCGGAGGGCCTATGGTGTTGATGTAGAAGCCCTCCGTGGTCGATTCCCCCTCCGGTGGAGCTCCGGCGAAGGCTCCAAGATGGGATCTCGCGGATACAGAAGGTTACGGTGGTGGAAATAATTTTTTGTGGTCGCATTTGATGTTCTCGGGATACGTGGATATATATAGGAGGAGGAAGTAGGTCGGTGGACGCCCGAGGGGCCCATGAGATAGGGGGCGCGCGTAGTAGGGGGGCACCCACCACCCACGTGGCCGCCTCAGCTGCTTCTTGACTTGCACTCCAAGTCCTCTAGATCATGTTCATTCCAAAAAAGACGCTCTCGAAGGTTTCATTCCGTTTGGACTCCGTTTGATATTCCTTTTCTTCAAAACAACAATACGGGCTGGGCCTCCGGATAGTAGGTTAGTCCCAAAAATGATATAAATGTGTAAAGTAAAGCCCATAAACATCCAAAACGGGTAATATAATAGCATGGAACAATCAAAAATTATAGATACGTTGGAGGCGTATCACCAGGCTTGAAGTTATGGAGCAGGAAGTCTTCCGGTGCAAGGGGATGGTGGAGCGTGGACTCAATGCCAATCATCTCATGATCACGGGCCTTTCCCATGATCTCAAGGTGGATGGCAAGCCCATGAAGGGACATCGTCTTCACCCTCAACGAGCAAATCAACTTCCTCCAAAGCCAGATATACGATCTCCAAAACCAAGTCTTTGAATATGAGGCGATGTTTAAAGGTATGAGTTTACGTGCCGGTTGTAGGACCTGTGAGACTCACTCCTCTTATGATGGTGGACCTCTGCCATGGAAACCCGAGGACAAGATATTTTCTTCAGCACCACCACCATCTTCTTCATCACCAAAAAAAATTGAGTATTGGGTATGGGCACTCCCCTTGGCTTCCGCCAAACTTGAGGGAGGGGTCCCGGTATCGTATCACCCCACTATCTTTTTCCTTTACTTATTTTAGTTCAATCTTTTTGCTTTAGATGAAGAAAAGTTTAGTTCGATCTTTTCTTTTAGAGAGTTTGCTTAGTGATCTATCCTGGTAATCGTGTGCGAGATATATATAATAAAGTTTAGTTTGAGTTTTTGCCTTCTTTACTTTCATGTTGCAATAAAAGGAAAGGAAATAAATCAAGAAGATCATATTCTAACCTTATGGTAGGTAATGACACCACATAAGGAAAATTATAAGTAGGAAACTTTATTAGAGATTGACAAACATAGCATTAGTCAATGATGCAACTCATGAAAGAATTAATAAGGCAAGACAAGATTCACATATAAATATACTATCCTAGAAATCTTTTGCGACTATGAGCCCTCATCAAAATATTATAAGCCAAAATTGTTGACGTTGACAAGGAAGACAACTTAATGATTTATGTATATTTATATTTACATAGAAGTTATATTGTCATAGATCCTTCAACATGTGGTGCTTTCCCCCTATCTTTGCTAGCCAAAAATTCGGCACCAAGTAGAGATACTACTTGTGCATCCAAAAACCCTTAAACCCAAATCTTATTTTCAATAGTACGCCATACCTACCTAGGGATTGAGCAAGATCCCTCAAGTAAGTTGTCATCGGTGCAATAAGGCAATAAAAATTGCGTCTAAAAGTGTGAGATCATTTAGCATAAGAGAAAATTGAGCATTGTACGAACTTGTGATAGTGAAGAATAAAAGCGATAGACTGCATAATAAAGATTGCCATCAGAAGGGGCAAAACAACGTAACATTCTTTTGCACTAAGGGGTTGAGCATACAAACAAATAAGTGCATGGCAACCTCTGCTTCCCTCTGCAAAGGGCCTATCTTTTACTTTTATGTATTTACTTTTATGCAAATAGTCAAAAGTTTTTTCCACTATTCCTTTTTATTTTTCTCCTTTGGCAAGCATCATGTGGCAAGGAAAGATCTAGGCACATATGTCCAGTTGAATATGGGTAGCAAGAGTTATTATTGTTGACATCAACCTCGAGGTGAATACGTTGGGAGGCGAAACTATAAGCCCCTATCTTTCTATGTGTCCGGTTGAAATGTTTTGCTCGTGGGTATGCAGTGAGTGGTAGCAATCATAGAAGTTTATATGATGGCTAAGTATGTGGACTTGCCTAAAGGCTCTAACACGTGGCACTTCCTGAAAAGATGATGAATTGTAGTTGCAAAGTTGACTGAGAACATAGTTTGTTGGTTTCTAATAGAGTTTTTGCTTTATACTTCGATTATGTGATGAACTGTTACTTCTTCATGGGAAGTATATGATGCAAGTTCAATGATAAAAGTCCTAGGTTCAATTTTGTTGTTGTTAGAATAATCAACATGATGCTTCTATGTCCGTATTTTTGTTTTTATCGACACCTCTCTCTCAAAGCATGTGGACATGTTTTTCGATTTTGGTTTTCGCTTGAGGACAAGCGAGGTCTAAGCTTGGGGGAGTTGATACGTCCATTTTGCATCATGTATTCTTACTGTTATTTATAATGTTTTTATCCATAATAATGCTTTTTGGAGTAATTCTAATGCCTTTTCTTTCATAATTTGCAAGGTACACACCAAGAGGGAGAATTCTGGTAGCTAGAAATCTGGACCTGAAAAAGCTATGTCAGGCTACCTATTCTGCACAACTCCAAACAAGATGAGCCTTCTCGGAGAATTTTTATGGAATATTTAAAGAATATTGGAGCAAATAACTACCAAAGGGCCCCACTAGGTGGGCACAACTCACGTGGGCGCGCCAGGGAGCCCAGGCGCGCCCTGGTGGTTCTGCCCTCCTCGGCCCACCTCCGGTGCCCATCTTCTGGTATATAAGTCATTTTGACCTAGAAAAAATAAGGAGACAACATTCGGGACGACGCGCCGCCGCCTCGAGGCGGAACTTGGGCAGGAGCACTTTTGCTCTCTGGCGGAGCGATTCTGCCAGGGGAACTTCCCTCCCGGAGGGGGAAGTCATCGTCATCATCATCACCAGCAACTCTCCCATCTTTGGTAGGGCAATCTCCATCAACATCTTCACCAGCACCATCTCATCTCAAACCCTAGTTCATCTCTTGTATTTAGTCTTGTTACCGAAACTATAGATTGGTGCTAGGGGGTGACTAGTAGTGTTGATTACATCTTGTAGTTGATTACTATATGGCTTATTTGGTGGAAGATTATATGTTGAGATCCATTTTGCTATTTAATACCCCTCTGATCATGAGCATGTTGATTATTTGTGAGTAGTTACTTTTGTTCTTGAGGACACGAGAGAAATCATGTTGCGAGTAATCATGTGAATTTTATATGTGTTCGATATTTTGATAGTATGTATGTTGTGATTCCCTTAGTGGTGTCATGTGAATGTTGACTACATGACACTTGACCATATTTGGGACTAAGGGAATGCATTGTGGAGTAGTAAATAGATGGTGGGTTGCGAGAGTGACAGAAACTTAAACCCCAGCTTATGCACTATTCCGTAAGGGACCGATTGGATCCTAGAGTTTAATGCTATGGTTAGAATTCATTCTTAATACTTTTCTCATAGTTGTGGATGCTTACGGGAGGGTTAGTAATAAGTAGGAGGTTTGTTCAAGTAAGAAAAGCACCTAAACACCGGTCCACCCACATATCATATTATCAAAGTAGCGAACACAAAACAAACCAACATGATGAAAGTAACTAGATGAAATTCTCGTGTATCCTCAAGAACGCTTTGCTTATTATAAGAGACCGTTTTGGCCTGTACTTTGTCTAAAAAGGATTGGGATACCTTGCTGCATACTTATTGTTACTATCGATACTTGCTCATTACAAATTATCTTGCTATCAAACTACTCGCTACTTATACTTTCAGCACTTGCAGAAATTACCTTACTAAAAACTACTTGTCATTTCCTTCTGCTCCTTGTTGGGTTCGACACTCTTACTTATCGAAAAGAGCTACAATTGATCCCCTATACTTGTGGGTCATCAGTGAACTACTCCCTCCTCGTCATGGAGAGCGCCGGGATGATGAAGATGGCCACAGGTGATGGATCCCTCCTCCGGTAGGGTGCCGGAACAGGGTCCTGCTTGCCTTTTTGTGGCTACAGAGGCTTGCGGCGGCGGAACTCCTGATCTAGGTTTATTTCTGGGGGTTTATGTATTTATAGGAATTTTTGGCGTTGGTCTCACATCAGGGGGGGTCTCCGAGTCATCCACGAGATAGGGGGGCGCGCCCAGGGGGGTAGGGCGCGCCCTCCACCCTCGTGGATGGCTTGGGACTCTTCTGGCCCAACTCTTTTACTTCGGGGGCTTATTTTGGTCCATAAAAAATCCACAAATATTGGCAGGTCAATTGGACTCTATTTGGCATTCCTTTTCTGTAAAACTCAAAAACAAGGAAAAAACATAAACTGGCACTGGGCTCTAGGTTAATAGGTTAGTCCCAAAAATCATATAAAGTAGCATATAAATGCATATAAAACATCCAAGATTGATAATATAATAGCATGGAACAATCAAAAATTATAGATACGTTGGAGACATATCAATGTGATATTCTTGGCGATGATGCCCTTCAGGATATGATTCTCGTCCTCGAGCTTATTAACTTCCTGCTTGAGATCCATTATTTCCTTACAGAGTTTACCCATGACGGCTAAAGCTCCTTTCACCCATGGATGTTGCATAGCTGTGGGAGAACAAGTAACACTCCTTTTCATATTTTCATAAGAAAGAAATCTAGCATTGGGAGGGATGACCGAATTTGGTATTGCTGAGCTCTGAAGTTCCTCCAGTTTGAATCAGGCTTGAAGACGAGAAGTAACTTCTTGATCCTCCTCCATGGCATCCACCCTTTTTAAGTCGGCCTCCATCTCCTCCTCCGTTGATGGCCCAAAGTGGTCAACTTCGCTGTTTGCTCTTGGCCTCGGTGTCGGATGAGATACCCGACTCTCCCTGACTGACTCTTGAGAAGACATCTTGCTCTAAATATGCTGCAGAAACAGCTCAAAACAAAAACAGAGGATTTCGTCATGGTACGGTGGTCAAAACCTTCGGGAGATTATATAATGATTTTTTACCGACCAAAAGAAGTATCGTGCAAGAAAATGGAGTCTGGAGGGCACACGAGGTGTCCACGAGGCAGGGGCACGCCCTCCACCCTCGTGGATGCCTCGTGTCTCCTTCGGACTACTTCTTATTTTCCTAATTTTTTAAATATTCCAAAACAGAGAAAATATGCTATTTGAGCAGTTTTGGAGTCGGTTTACTTACCGCACTACATACCTATTCCTTTTTGGAGTCTCAAATGTTCAGGAAAGTGTCCCTTATGTACTCCTCTGGGGTTACGGTGTCAATAACATTGGTTTCAACATTTATGGGATTACTTGAGATATAATGTTTGATTCTTTGACTGTTACCTTTGGATTTGTGCCTTTGGCGTTGTCGATTTTGATGGCACCGGAACGATAGAACTCCTCGATAATGTAAGGACCTTCCCATTTAGAGAGAAGTTTTCCTGCAAAAAATCTTTAACAAGAGTTGTATAGCAAAACATAATCACCTACATTAAACTCATGCTTTTGTATCCTTTTGTCATGCCATCTTTTAACTTTTTCTTTAAATAGTTTGGCGTTCTCATAGGAATGGGTTCTCCATTCATGAAGTGAGCTAATGTCAATTAGCCTCTTCTCACCAGCAAGTTTGAAATCATAATCAATCTATTTAATAGCCCAATATGCCTTATGTTCCAGTTCGAGAGGTAAGTGACATGCTTTTCCATACACAATTTTGAGACATACCCATAGGATTTTTATATGCAGTTCTATAGGCCCATAATGCATCATCAAGTTTCTTGGACCAATTCTTTCTAGATATATTAATAGCCTTTTGCAAGATCAACTTAATCTCTCTATTACTCAATTCTACTTGACCACTAGACTGTGGATAGTATGGAGATGCAATTCTATGATTAACATCATACTTAGCAAGCATTTTACGAAGAGGACCATGAATAAAATGTGAACCACCATCAGGCATTAAGTATCTAGGGACTCCAAACCTCGGAAAAATAACTTCTTTAAGCATCTTAATAGAAGTGTTATGATCAACACTACTAGTTGGAATAGCTTCTACCCATTTAATAATGTAATCAACAACAACTGAAATATGTGTATACCCATAAGAGGAAGGAAAAGGTCCCATATAACCAAAGCCCCAAACATCAAATGGTTCAATAACAAGTGAATAGTTCATAGGCATTTCTTGACGTCTACTAATATTACCAATTCTCTGACATTCATCACAAGGCAAGACAAACTTACGGGCATCTTTGAAGAGAGTAGGGCAATAAAAACTGGATTGCAACACCTTTTGTGCAGTTCTATCTCCAGCGTGGTGTCCTCCGTAAGCCTCGGAGTGACACTTGCGTAGGATCTGTTCATGTTCATGCTCAGGTACACAACGTCTCATCACACCATCTACTCCTTATTTATAAAGGTGTGGTTCATCCCAAAAGTAATATTTTAAATCATAGAAAAACTTTTTATTTGGCTGGTATGTGAAACTAGGTGGTATAAATTTAGCAACAATGTAATTAGCATAATCAGCATACCATGGAGCAGTACGAGAAGTATTTATGATAGCTAATTGTTCATCAGGAAAGATATCATCAATAGGTAGTGGGTCATCAAGAACATTTTCTAACCTAGACAAGTTGTCTGCAACGGGGTTCTCAGCTCCCTTTCTATCAATAATATGCAAATAAAATTCTTGTAGCAAGAGAACCCATCTAATAAGTCTAGGTTTAGCATCTTTCTTTTACATAAGATATTAATAGCGGCATGATCAGTGTGAATAGTTACTTTGGAATCAACAATATAATGTCTGAACTTATCACAAGCAAATACAACTGCTAAAAATTCTTTTTCAGTAGTAGCATAATTTCTCTAGGCACTGTCTAGAGTTTTCTAGCATATTGGATAACATTTAATTTCTTATCAACTCTTTGTCCTAGAACAATATCTATAGCATAATCACTAGCATCACACATAATGTCAAAGGGTAAATTCCAATCAGGTGGCTGAACAAATAGGTGAAGAAATCAAGGCTTTCTTAAGTATTCTAAATGCTTCTACACAATCATCATCAAAGACAAAAGGAATATCTTTTTGTAAGAGATTAGCCAGAGGCCTAGAAATTTTAGAGAAGTCTTTAATAAACCTTCTATAAAAACAAGCATGACCAATAAAACTTCTTATACCTTTGATGTCCTTAGGACACGACATCTTTTCAATAGCATCTACTTTAGCTTTATCAACTTCAATACCTCTTTCAGAAATTTTATGCCCCAAGACAATACCTTCATTAACCATAAAGTGGCACTTCTCCCAATTCAAGACAAGATTAGTTTCTTCACATCTCTGCAAAACTCGATCAAGGTTGCTTAAGAAATCATAAAAAGAAGTTCCATAAACAGAGAAATCATCCATGAAAACCTCAACAATATTTTCACAAAAGTCAGAGAATAAAGCAGTCATACATCTTTGAAAGGTAGAAGGTGCATTGCATAAACCAAAAGGCATATGTCTATAAACAAAAGTACCAAAAAGGCAAGTAAAAGTGGTCTTTTCCGGATCCTCTTTCGACACAGGTATTTGAGAGAAACCAGAATAACCATCTAGAAAGCAAAAATGTGTATCTTTGGATAATCTTTCTAGCATTTGATCAATAAAAGGTAGAGGGTAATGATATTTTCTAGTAGCTTTATTTAATTTGCGGAAATCAATTACCATTCTGTAACATGTAACAATTCTTTGTGGGATCAATTCATCCTTATCATTAGGAACAACACCTCCCTTCTTAGGGACACAATGGACATGACTTACCCACTGACTATCAGCATCAGGATAAATTATACCTGCCTCCGGAAGCATTAGTATTTCATTTATTACCACTTCTTTCATCTTAGGATTTAACCGTCGTTGATGATCAATAACTGGTTTAGCATATTTTTCCAGATTTATTTTGTGCCGGCATAGAGTGGGACTAATGCCCTTAAGATCATCAAGAGTATATCCAATAGCAGCACGGTTCTTCTTCGGAGTTTTCAATAATTTCCCTTCTTCATGCTCTGCAAGGTTAGCACTAATAATAACAAGATATATCTTCTTTTCATCAAGATAAGCATATTTGAAAGTATCAGGTAATTGTTTAAGCTCAAACACGAGATCTCCCTTGGGTGCAGGAGGATCCCCAAGGATTTCAACAGGCAGGTTGTGTTTCAAAATAGGTCCCTGTTTAAAGAATACTTCATCTATTTCCCTTCTTTCATTCATAAACATATAATTTTCATGGTCGAGCAAATATTTTTCTAAGGGATCCTTAGGAGGCACGGCAATAGAAGCAAGACCAATAATTTCATCTTTACTAGGCAATTCTTTATGATGGGTTTGTCTACAAAATTTAGCAAAATTAAAATCATGAGACATATCCCCTAAACCAATAGTAATAGTATCTTTTTCGCAGTCTATCCTAGCATTAACAGTATTCAACAAGGGTCTACCAAATATAATGGGACAAAAATCATCTTGTGGGGAACCAAGAACAAGAAAATCAGTAGGGTATTTAATCTTCCCGCACAAGACTTCAACATCTCTAACAATCGCAATTGGGGAAATAGTATCCCTATTGGCAAGCTTAATAGTAACATAAATATCTTCTATCTCAGCAGGTGCAATATCATGCATGATTTCTTTGTATAAGGAATGAGGTATTGCACTCACACTAGCACCCATATCACATAGGCCATGATAACAATGATCTCCTATTTTAACAGAAACAACAGGCATGCTAACAACATGTCTATGTTTATTTTTAGTATCGGGTCTAGCAATTCTAGCGGTTCATCAAAGAAATAAATAACATGCCCATCAATATTATCGACCAAGAGATCTTTAAGCATAGCAATACTAGGTTCAACTTTAATTTGCTCAGGTGGTGTAGGTGTTCTAGCATTACTCTTACGAACCACAGTTGAAGCTTTAGCATGAGCCTTTATTCTAACAGGGAAAGGTGGGTTCTCAATATAAGCAGTAGGAACAATAGGATCGACATTATAAGTAATAGTCTTTTCTTTAAGTTTAATAGGTTCTACTACTTTCACTTCAAAGGGAGGATCATATTTAAACCACTTCTCCTTAGGGAGATCAACATGAGTAGCAAATGATTCACAGAAAGAAGCTACTATCTCAGAGTCAAGTCCATATTTAGTGCTAAATTCACGAAAAGCATCGGTATCCATAAAAGATTTAACACAATCAAACTTAGGTGTTATACCTGACTCCTTACCTTCGTTGAGTTCCCAATCTTCAGAGTTGTGTTTAATTCTTTCCAATAAATCCCATCTGAATTCAATAGTCTTCATCATAAAAGAACCAGTACAAGAAGTATCGAGCATGGAGCGATCATTAAGAGAAAGCCGAGAATAAAAATTATGAATAATAATTTCTCTTGAGAGCTCATGATTGGGGCATGAATATAACATTGACTTAAGCCTCCCCCATGCTTGAGCGATACTTTCTCCTTCACGAGGCCAAAAATTATATATATATAAGTACGATCACAATGAACCAGATGCATAGGATAAAACTTCTGATGAAATTCCAATTTTAATCGATTGTAGTTCCATGATCCTATATCATCACATAGCCTAAACCATGTCAATGTCGTTCCCTTCAAAGATAAAGGGAAGACTTTCTTCTTGATAACATCCTTGGGCATACCTGCAACCTTAAATAATCCACAAACTTCATCCACATAGATTAGGTGCATATCAGGATGTAATGTTCCATCTCCTGTATAGGGATTAGCTAGCAGTTTCTCTATCATACCTGAAGGAATTTCAAAATAAATATTTTCAGTAGGTTCAGTAGGTTGAGGAGAAACTCTTTGCTCTTCTGGTCGGGTGAAGATACCACGAACAAGCCCCTCAAAGGATTATTTTCCATAGTAACAAGTGACAGTAAATTTCAGCACACTATATAAATGTTTCCTTACCAAATTCCACCTACCAAAGGCGCTTCACTCCCCAGCAACGGCGCCAGAAAAGAGTCTTGACGACTCAAAAGTATGGGGGATCTTCGTATTCCTTTTAATAAGTAAGAGTGTCGAATCCAACGAGGAGCAGAAGGAAATGACAAGCGGTTTTCAGTAAGGTATTCTCTGCAAGCACTGAAATTATCGGTAACAAATAGTTTTGTGATAAGGTAATTCGTACGGGTAACAAATAACAAAAGTAACTAAGGTGCAGCAAGATGTCCCAATCCTTTTTGTAGCAAAGGACAAGCCTGGGCAAACTCTTATATAAAGCAAAGCGCTCCCGGGGACACATGGGAATTACTGTCAAGCTAGTTTTCATCATGCTCACATGACTCACGCTCGTTACTTTGATAATTTGATATGTGGGTGGACCGGTGCTTGGGTACTGCCCTTCCTTGGACAAGCATCCCACTTATGATTAACCCCTCTCGCAAGCATGCGCAACTACGAAAGAAGAATTAAGGTAAACCTAACCATAGCATGAAACATATGGATCCAAATCAGCCCCTTACGAAGCAACGCATAAACTAGGGTTTAAGATTCTGTCACTCTAGCAACCCATCATCTACTTGTTACTTCCCAATGCCTTCCCCTAGGCCCAAATCATGGTGAAGTATCATGTAGTCGACATTTACATAACACTACTAGAGGAGAGACAACATACATCTAATCAAAATATCAAACGAATACCAAATTCACATGATTACTTATAACAAGACTTCTCCCATGTCCTCGGGAACAAACGTAACTACTCACAAATAATATTCATGTTCATAATCAAAGGGGTATTGAATAGAATTAAGGATCTGAACATATGATCTTACACCGAATAAACCAACTAGCATCAACTACAAAGAGTGATCAACACTACTAGCAACCCACAGGTACCAATCTGAGGTTTTGAGACAAAGATTGGATACGAGAGATGAACTAGGGTTTGAGAGGAGATGGTGCTAGTGAAGATGTTGATGGATATTGACTCCCTCTCGATGAGATGATCGGTGGTGATGACGATAGCGACGATTTCCCTCTCCCGGTGGGATGTTTCCCCGGCAGAATAGCTCTGCCGGAGCCCTAGATTGGTCCTGCCCAGGTTCCGCCTCGAGACGGCGGCGCTTCATCCCGAAAGCTTCCTTATGATTTTTTCCAGGGCAAAAGACACCATATAGCAGAAGATGGGCATCGGGGCCTGCCAAGTGGCCCATGAGGCAGGGGGACGTGCCCTCCATGCTCGTGGCTGGTGGGTGGCCCACCTCTGGTGCTTTCTTTGCCCAATATTTTTAATATATTCCAAATCTAACTTTCGTGGAGTTTCAGGACTTTTGGAGCTGTGCAGAATAGGTCTCTAATATTTGCTACTTTTCCAGCTGGCATTCTCCCTCTTCGTCTAAACCTTATGAAATAAGAGAGAAAAGGCATAAGTATTGTGACATAATGTGTAGTAGCAGCCCATAATGCAATAAATATTGATATAAAAGCATGTTGCAAAATGGATGTCTCACATGACTCCAATATCACCATCTTAATATCTCAAAACAAATGCAAGGAATCAAACTTCTCATATATTCAATTATCTTCATGAAAGTTTTTATTATATCCCTCTCGAATACCCATCACATTAGGACTAAATTCATAACCCAAGCAAATTGCCATACTATTTATAAGACTCTCAAAATAATATAAGTGAAGCATGAGAGTTCATCAATTTCTTTAAAATATAACCACCGTCGTGCTCTAAAAGATATAATTAAAGCACTAGAGCAACTATCTAGCTCAAGAGATATAACTGAAGCACATAGAGTATTCTAATAAATTCACGATTAATATGTGTCCCTCTCAAAAGGTGTGTCCAACAAGGATGATTGTGGCAAACTAAAAAGCAAATAAAGCAAAGACTCATATAATACAAGACGCTCCAAGCAAAACACATATCATGTGGTGAATCAACATATAGCCTCAAGTAATTTACCGATGGATTGTAGACCAAAGAGAGGATGCCATCCCGGGCATCCCCAAGCTTAGACACTTGGTTGTCCTTGAATATTACCTTCGGGTGCCATGGGCATCCCCAAGCTTAGGCCCTTTCCACTCCCTATTCCTTATCCCTTCGAAACTTCACCCAAAACTTGAAAACTTCACAACACAAAACTCAACAGAAAACTCATGAGATCCATTAGTATAATTAGGAAAATCACCACTTTTAGGTACTCTTGTAAACTCATTCCAATTTTATCTTTGCACTATATCTAATGTATTCTAACTTCACCATGGTTCATACCCCCCGATACAACTCATAGATTCATCAAAATAAGTGGACAACACAATGAAAACAGAATCTGTCAAAAACAGAACAATATGTAGTAATCCGGACGTTAGCCAAACTTTTGTAACTCCAAAAATTCTAAAAATTTCAAAAAATGTAGGAAATATGTATATAAATATTGTGTAAAAAATTCATAATTTTATCATGCTCCAGAAATTTTAACAATTATGCTACTGGACGCAAAAGTTTCTGTTTTTCACAGAATCAAATCAACAATCTTTCAAATCATCCTAAAGGTCTTACTTGGCACAAACACTAATTAAAACACTAAAAATCCATCATAATAGAAGTATAATGGCATGAACACATAAAAACAGAAAATAAAAATATTGGGTTGTCTCCCAACAAGCGCTTTTTTCTTTAAAGCCTTTTAGCTAGGCATTGATAATTTTAATGGTGCTCGCATGAAAGACAAGAATTAAAGCACAAAGAGAGCATCATATAGTATGTGAAAATCAAATTTTAAGTCTAACATACTTCCTGTGAATATTCATTTTATAAGCAAACAAATTATAAAGACAAGAATTATCTAGTTATGCAAAGAAGAGGAATAAAACATTGACAATCCCAACATGAAGAGAGGTAATTTTGTAACATGAATATTTCTAGAACCATATTTCCCTCTCTCATATTCAAATTCAACAATATAGCTATCACATAACATATTTTCTACATGATCCACATGCATGCAAAGTTGACACTCTTCCAAACAGTAGGATTATCATCAAATAAAGCCATGGCTTCTCCAAGCCCACTTTTATCAAAAATTTCATAAGATTGATCGTTCTCCAAAGTAGTGGGATCATTATTACCTAAAGTTAGTGAAGGAAATATGCCCTAGAGGCAATAATAAAGTTATTATTTATTTCCTTGTGTCACGATAAATGTTTATTTTTCATGCTAGAATTGTATTAACCGGAAACTTAGTCATGTGTGAATACATAGACAATACATACTGTTCCTAGTATGCCTATACTAGACTAGCTTGTTAATCAAAGATGGTTATGTTTCCTAACCATAGGCATGTGTTCTCATTTGATGAACGGGATCACATCATTAGGAGAATGATGTGATGGACATGACCCATCCGTTAGCTTAGCATTATGATCGTACAGTTTCATTGCTACTTCTCTCTTCATGACTTATACATGTTCCTCGGACTATGAGATTATGCAACTCCCAAATACTGGAGGAACACTTTGTGTGCTACCAAACATCACAACGTAAAAGGGTGATTATAAAGGTGCTCTACATGTGTCTGTGAAGGTGTTTGTTCGGTTGGCATAGATCGAGATTAGGATTTGTCACTCCGTGTTTCGGAGAGGTATCTCTGGGCCCTCTCGGTAATGGTCATCACTATAAGCCTTGGAAGCATTGTGACTAATGAGTTAGTTGCAGGATCAAGTATTAAGGAACGAGTAAATAGACTTGCCGGTAACGAGATTGAACTAGGTATAATGATCCCGACGATCGAATCTCGGGCAAGTAACATACCGATGACAAAGGGAACAACGTATGTTGTTATGCGGTTTGACCGATAAACAACTTCATAGAATATGTAGGAGCCAATATGAGCATCCAGGTTCCGCTATTGGTTATTGACCGGAGACGTGTCTCGGTCATGTCTACATAGTTCTCGAACAAATAGGGTCCGCACGCTTAACGTTCGATGACGATTGCTATTATGAGTTTATGTGATATGATGTACCGAAGTTTGTTCGGAGTCCCGGATGTGATGACGGACATAACGAGGAGTCTCTAAATGGTCGGGATATAAAGATTGATATATTGGATGACTATATTCGGACACCGGAAGTGTTCCGGAGAAGTTTCGGATAAAACCGGAGTGCCGGAGGGTTATCGGAACCCCCGGGGGAACTAATGGGCCTCGATGGGTCTTAGTGGAGAGAGAGAGGGGCGGCCAAGGCAGGACGCGAGCCTCCTCCCCCTTGAGTCTGAATAGGACAAGGAAGGGAGCGCCGACGCCCCCCTTTCCTCCCCCCTCTCCCTCTCCTTCCTTCCCCCTCTCTCTCCCTTTAGGTGGAAACCTACTAGGACTTGGAGTCCTAGTAGGATTCCCCTCTTGGGGGTGCGCCAAGGAGGGATGGCCGGCCTCCCCTCTCCTCCTTTATATACGGGGGAGGGGGCACCCCATATACACACAAGTTAATCTTTTAGTCGTGTTTGGTGCCGCCCTCCACAATTTTCCACCTCGGTCATATCGTCGTAGTGCTTACGCGAAGCCCTGCGCTGGTAACTTCATCATCACCGTCACCACGCCGTCGTGTTGATGGAACTCTCCCTCGGCCTCAGCTAGATCTAGAGTTCAAGGGACGTCACCGAGATGAACGTGTGCAGATTGCGGAGGTGTCGTGCGTTTGGTACTTGATCGGTTGAATCGTGAAGACGTTCGACTACATCAACTGTGTTACATAACAGTTCCGCTTCCGGTCTATGAGGGTACGTTAACACGCTCTCCCTCGTTGCTATGCATCACCTAGATAGCTCTTGCATGATCGTAGGATTATTTTTTTTGAAATTACTGCATTACCCAACAGTGGCATCCGAGCCAGGTCTATACGTAGATGTTATATGCACGAGTAGAACACAAAGAGTTGTGGGCGATAATAGTCATACTGCTTACCAGCATGTCATACTTTGATTCGAGGGTATTGTTGGATGAAGCGGCCCGGACCGACATTACATGACTGCGTTCATGAAACTGGTTCTACCGACGTGCTTATGCACATAGGTGGCTGGTGGGTGTATGTTTCTCCAACTTTAGTTGAATCGAGTGTGGCTACTGTCGGTGTCAAAACCGGCGGATCTTGGTTAGGGGGTCCCGAACTGTGCGTCTAAGGTCGATGGTAACAGGAGACAGGGGACACGATGTTTACCCAGGTTTGGGCCCACTCTAGGAGGTAATACCCTACTTCCTGCTTGATTGATCTTGAGGAATATGAGTATTACAAGAGTTGATCTACAACGAGATCGTAATGGCTAAAACTCTAGAAGTCTAGCCTATGATTATTATTGTGTCCTATGGACTAAACCCTCCGGTTTATATAGACACCGGAGGGGGCTAGGGTTATACAAGGTCGGTTACAGAGAAAGGAATCTACATATCCGAATCACCAAGCTTGCCTTCCACGCCGAGGAGAGTCCCATCCGGACACGGGAAGAAGTCTTCTATCTTGTATCTTCACAGCCCAACAATCCGGCCCATGTTAATAGTCCGGCTCTCCAAGGACCCCTTAATCTAGGACTCCCTCAGTAGCCCCTGAACCAGGCTCCAATGACGATGAGTCCGGCACGCAGATTGTCTTCGGCATTGCAAGGCAGGTTCCTTCTCTGAATACTTCGAAGTAGACTTTGAACACAAGAATCATGTCCGGCTCTGCAAAACAAGTTCCACACACAACCGTAGAGAGTATAATATTTCACGAGTCCAATCTACCGACAAATTTTTATAGCGTGACATCATGTCACCACTCGGCCATTATTCGAACCATTTTTGGCCCGATGCTCCGTATTTCGAGGAGGAGCTTCACTGGCACGTCCTGTCAAAGCAGAGGTCGTGTCCCCTTATTACGAGATTATCATCAATACGGGCATGGGTAACCCAACTGTGCCATACGCACGACCCTTGCGGAATGGACGAGTTTTAAGGCGAGTGGGGAGGCGCATAATATTCACTGCCTTTATAAAGGGATAATGATTCACCCTTTTTCACCCACGCCTTCTTTCTCTATGCCCATCCCATTCTCGAGCTCCAGCGCTCAAGTCCTCATCTTCTCCGCCCAAAAAAGCACTCCAACCATGTCTGGATCCGGAGCAGGAGGTAAGTGGATGGCCTCCTCCGTCAAGGAGAAGGACATCATGAAGCTCCAGGAGGCCAGGTACTTGGCCGAGGAAATCGCCCATCGGCTTCCGGCCGTGGGACAAATCGTACCCACCCCCGAGCCCTATGAGAGAGTGGTGTTCCTCTCACACTTTGTCCACGGGCTGGGATTCCCTCTCCACCCATTCGTCCATGGACTTATGTTCTACTATGGGCTGGACTTCCACGATCTGGCCCCCAACTCCATCCTCAACATCTCGGCATTTATTGTCGTGTGTGAGGCCTTCCTCCGCATCCTGCCTCACTTTGGACTATGGCTGAAGACCTTGAATGTGAAGCCAAAGGTGGTGAGCGGTCAACAAGCAGAGTGCAGAGGCACCATGGTGGGCAAGATGCCCAATGCCACATGGCCCGAAGGCTCCTTTGTGGAGACTGTCAAAGGGTGGCACTCAAAGTGGTTCTACGTCACAGAGCCGCGCGGCACCAACTGGGCCGCGGCTCCCGCGGACCAGTCCGGAGTCTCGATGCGGCTCACCTCCTGGCAAGAGAAAGGCGTGACCTGGTCTTCCCCGGACGAGCTGGCGGCGCTCCAAACGCGTGTTCAGAACATGATAAACAAGAAAATCAAGCTCGTCAACGTGATCCAGGTGATGCTTGTTCGCCGGATCCTTCCGTGCCAACGCCGGACTTGCCGTTTATGGGAGTTCGATCCAGCCAAGCATCAGACCCTACTGGAGCTCTTCGGCACTATGCATGAAGACATTTGGAAGGTGCTCTTCAAGGCCAACGAGGTGCCGCCGCCCACGACCAAGGATCGCGGGCATGACTTGACCCACCCTGCTAGTCCGGTAAGTTCTTTCATGTTTTCAAGGTGTACCCTTTACTCATATACTCAAGGAAGGTGTCTAAGCTTCCCTATCGATTCTTTCAAACCTGGACAGAGAAGGCGGAGCAGATTAACTGTCCGGCTCCGCTGCCAGAGGACCCAGAAATCCTGCTCTTGACGAAGATGCTGGTTCCGGCGCCTTATCAGGCACCGGAGAAGAAGGCCAAGGGGGACAGAGGTGGTCTCCGTCGCAAGGGCACTTCGGACGCGATGTCTGAAGACGCCGAGACTCACTCCTCCGTCGCCGAGGATGACAAGGAAGAGAAGGAAGAAGAAGAAGAAGAAAGTCGTTCCCCCCTCCTGCAGGGGGAGAAAGAAGAGGCCGGCCTCCACTCATCTAGAGGTCGAGGCGTCCAAGAAGGGGAAAGCTTCCCTTCGGGACAGCTCCACCGCAGCCACCGATAGCAGCTCGGAATGGCACCCCAGGGCCGAGCCCCTGGCCAAATCGTAAGCATCCTGACACATTTATATATCCGGCCCCTCTACTTCATTGTTTTGACTTATTAAATCATGTGTTTGCAATCCGGCTCAGTCTAACTTCGAGCGATCCTTATCTTCAGAGGATTCACTGGACCCAGTGGCGATGGACAACGGGACCCTTCCAGTGGCCTCCTCTCCCAGGGACCTGGATGGCGCCGAGGCATCGTCCCGAAGGATCCCAGGCCTGGGGAATATTCAAGAGGCCGTCAGGGAGGCGCTGGAGGGTGAGGCCTCGGCTGCCGGACACATGGGGGAGCAAACCCCCATGGATACTAACGATGGGGGCTGCATCCAGTTCGGCCCCCAACTGAATACAGTTCCGGAGACATATACGGCTCCGGAATCAGGCCAACCGCTTCTTTCAAAAGAAGGCGGTGAGACTATTCCACCGGTGGCCTCTGTCCATCCAGAGACACCGGATAATTTGCTGGAAGCGCTACAAGGCGCTTCCATTGTTGAAGAACACCATACCCTTATGGGTACGGTGATTGAGAGGATTCAGTCCGCGAAGAGCAGACTGACCGAGGCCTGCACAAGCCTTCTAACCGGCTTTGAGGTAAGAGAATGTCATACTATATACAGTAGCCCCTGAGACTCTGTCCGGTGTTCGAAAAGAAAAGCCGAACAAAGGATCAAATAATTTTCGCAGGAGACTAACATAAAATGTTTAGGTGAATAAGCAGGCGTCGCTGCTGGCTGCAACCTCTCACACTGCTGAGGTCTCCGGACTGAAGCAGAGTCTGGAGCGGACCGAGGAGGAGCTCGGCCGCGTTAAAAAGCAGCTGGAGGATAGCCGAGGTATGCATTAATCATGTATGCAGTCGGGAAGGATGAATAAATTGTCGTGGCTGAACTGCCATTTTATTTGTTAGGAGCGGCAACCGAGGTGGAAACCCTCAAGAAGGCGTTGGCCGAGGCCGAGGAGAAAGCGGCTAAGGAGAAGGCCGCCTATGAGAAGCACGAGGCTAGGGTCAGCGAGGTCCAGCAGGAGCTCCAGGACGTCGTCAAGAAGTGCGAGTCCTTGGAGCGCGACCTTGCGGATCAAAAGTCCGAACTGGACAAGGCCCTCCAGAACGCACAAGATGCCCGGTTTGAAGCACAAGGCGCCCTCCAAGAAATTCAGGAGGCCAGGAAAATCGCGGAGGGTAAGGCCTTTATTATGTAGAGCAAATATTTGAAGAAAAGGTTCCTATTACTGACCTGGATTTGGAGTTCTCCAGGGGCGTTTGCGGATCTGCCGCGCAGCGTTTCAGATGCTGCGGAATTCTTTCGAGCCAAAGAGGGGAGCTCTACGGAGAAGCTTTTTTGGTCGCAATACCTTGTGCCAGAATATCCGGTGCCATTGAGCGATCATCTAAAACAGCTGGTCGAACTGCACAAGGCGGCCGAACTAGGCATGAAGGATTTAATAATCCGGCTATGGCCTGCCGAAGCCATCCCCAGCAGCTACTTCGGTCTAGTGAAGCGGCTAGTTAATGCCTGCCCTCGGCTGGATGCCATCAAGCGGTCGATCTGCATTGAAGGCGCACGCATGGCCTTCGCCCGAGTCAAGATGCAATGGGGGAAGATTGACGTCGTGAAGGTTGCGACTGAGGGGCCGCCCGCGGGCAAGGAGCACCGCACGCCTGAACTGTATTTTGATAATGTCATGAAGGGGTCCCGCATTGTAGCGGAGCGGTGTGCAAATGATGTTATGTTTCCGTGAATGCATTCACGTTATCCTGTCTTGTATTCTGAAACAAGATCATTATGTAATATAATGGTTATTATTTAAAATTTTACCTCTTGTGCGGACGTATTGTGAAATCTGAGAGTTGGCCAGTCGTCGGCTTCTGCCCCCACGTAGATAGTACAGGGGTGTTCGGGGTAAATCTAAACACTCTTTACTCCAAAGTTTGGTCCTTAAAGGAGGTGTTTAGTGCAACGAACAAGGCAATCGGACTATTAGGCTTTATCACCCTCACTTAGCCATAGGAGTTTGACAATAGAAGTTTAGGCGCAGCCCCTAGTGTTCGTAAGTCCGAACTTGGGATGCTGTAAAACACCTGATCAGATAAAAACCCATTCCTCGCATAATGCGGAAAAAATCTCTAAAGATTTGAAACCTCTCAAACAGATGACCGGCTCTCACCTCATCATGACAGTTAGTTTTCGGCTTTCTCTACTGAGGTGCTCATCCGGATGAACTAGGACACAATCGCAGTAGTTCTCCCTTTACTACCCTAGCCGATATAGCGGAACTTAAGGTAGTAAGCACAGGAGCCAAGCAACCCAACTATTGACCAAAGACATGATTCGGAGCCGATGCATATAATGCTATAAATTCGGGGTGTGGAACAATGTTGTGAAAAAGTGTTCGGACTTTGTTGCCGTGTGGGGGCGTAAGGAAGCCCCGGGCCAATTAAGGCGTACCCGAGTGTACGGGTGCAAAAAATTTCAAAAAAGGAAAAGGAAAAAATGAAGTAATAGGCTAATGCCACAGAAATTGGGCGCAACTATTTTTCATTATAATTTGATTAATACGTCAAAGCGTATTTATACAAGTAATGCGATAAGCAACAGGGCTATTTAGCATGCCGCCACCAAGAGAGAGCTGCGTGTGGGTCCTCAAAAACAGGTATAACGATCGTTTAAAGAGACCACCTGAAATTTCTCTTATATGTCAGAGCTCCTTGCCATCTTGGTGTATTCGTCCCTCTATAGGTCCGTCGATCAGGTCACCAGGAAAGGCCTCGGGAAGAGAAAAACCTGAAATGAAAAGAAAAAGTGAAGGTATGCAGGTCCAGGAGCGGTTGAGCCGCATTATGGACCACGATCTAGCTATGCCTCCGTCCATGCCCATGGTATTTTGAGTGCGTAATTATGTACGCGGGTTACAAATGTCGCCTCTTGGTCGGGACTGGGACGGAGGCTGGATTGCTAATCAAGCTCTTGATGAGCTGGACTGTCCTGCTGCAGGGTAGTCCGGACTCGTTTGACAGTGTCCGGGAGCTTGGCCACCGAAATGAGGTTCTGCCTCAAAAGGCCGCTCTGTACTTCTGCTGTGAGGGCGGCGGTATGCTCCTCGGTACGCAGGGAGCGTTCTGTGTTTCCATTGACTGTTATGACACCGCGTGGTCTGGGCATCTTGAGCTTGAGATAAGCGTAGTGTGGCACCACATTGAATCGAGCGAATGTGGTTCGTCCAAGCAGTGCGTGATAGCCGTTGTGGAAGGGGACGGTATCGAAGATCAACTCTTCGCTTCGGAAGTTATCCGGAGATCCGACGACCACCTCCAGTGTGATTGAGCCCGTACAGCGGGCCTCTACGCCTGGTATGACACCTTTAAAGGTGGTTTTTGTGGGTTTAATCCTTGACGGATCGATGCTCATTTTGCAGACGGTATCCTGGATAGAGCAGGTTCAGGCTGCTGCCACCGTCCATTAGGACTCGTCTCAGATGGAACCCATAAATGATTGGGTCGAGGACCAGTGCAGATGAACTGCCATGACGGGTACTGGTCGAATGGACCCTGCAATCAAAGGTGATCGGGAAGGATGTCCATGGGTTAAACTTTGGGGCGACTGGCTCTATCGCGTAGACGTCCCTTAGCGTGTGCTTGCGCTCCCTCTTGGGGATATGAGTAGCGTATATCATGTTCATCATTTTAACTTGGGTGAGGGGATTTCTTCTGTCCCCCTGTGTTCAGTGGCCGGGTTCCTCGTCATTGTCCTTGCTTTGCGACCCCTTCTCCTTGTTCTCGACATTTAACTTGCCGGTCTGTTTAAAAACCCAACACCCTTTATCAGGAGTGCCGTGGATTTGGCATGGATGATCTAGTATGCGGTCCAAACTGGACGGGCCCAGATTATTCCTTTTATACAGCTTCTTCCGCTGACCGGATTTAGAGCCACTGAATCCGGCATTGACCACCGTGTCTTCGGTGTTGTCTCCATTGTTTCGACGCTTGTGTCTGTTGTGTCGGGGCTTCCCGTTGCTGTTTCTGGCTTCAGAAGTGCCAGGTTCGACTGTGTTGTTATTGCTACGGGCTAGCCAGCTATCTTCGCCCGCACAAAAGCGGGTCATGAGCGCCGTGAGGGCTGCTATGGACTTCGGCTTTTCTTGGCCGAGTGATGCATCAAACTAGAGATAAGTATTTCCCTCGGTGAGAACCAAGGTATCAATCCAGTCGGAGAAACACATAAGTATCCAATAATTGCACCTACACAAACAAATACTTGCACCCAACGCGATAAAAGGGGTTGTCAATCCCTTCACGGTTACTTGGAAGGATGAGATCTAACAGTGATAGATATAAAAGATAAATAAAAGTGCAAAATAAAATAAAGGTAAATAAATTGCAGCAAGGTACTTTTGTGTTTTTGATTTTGTAGATCTGAAAATAATATGATAAAAGATAGACCCGGGGGCCATAGTTTTCAGTGGAGGCTTCTCTCTTGAAAGAAAGCATTGGGTAAAAAAATTACTATTGAGCAATTGATAGAAAGGCGCATAGTTATGAAGATATCTAAGGCAATGATCATGTATATAGGCATCATGTCCGTGACAAGTAGACCGACTCCTGCCTGCATCTACTACTATTACTCCACACATCGACCGCTATCGAGCATGCATATAGTGTATTAAGTTAACAAGGAACGAGTAATGCCTTAAGCAAGATGACATGATGTAGAGGGAGGATCCAATATATATGAACAAACCCCATACTTTTATCCTTAATGGCAACAATACAAATATGTGTCATGTCCCCTTCTGTCACTGGGAATAAGCACCGCAAGATTGAACCCATTACAAAGCACCTCCCCATTGCAAGAAAAATCAATCTAGTTCACCAAACCAAATCAATAGTTTGGAGAGAAATACAAAGGTATATAAATCATGCATAAAAAAGTTCAGAGAAGACTCAAATAATATCCATAGGTAGTCTGATCATAAACCCACAATCCATCGGATCTCAACAAACGCACCGCAAAAGAAGATTACATCGAATAGATCTCCAAGAACATCGAGGAGAACATTGTATTGAAGATCAAAGAGAGAGAAGAATCCATTTAGCTACTAGCTATGGACCCTTAGGTCTGTGGTAAACTACTCACACATCATCGGAAGGGGAGCAAGGTTGATGTAGAAGCTCTCCGTGATCGAATCCCCATCCGGCAGAGTACCGGAAAAGGTCCCCAGATGGGATCTCACGAAGACAGAAACTTGCAGCAACAGAAAAGTATTTTTGGTGTGCCCCCTGGTCTATGGGGAGTATTTGGGTCTTTATAGAAGAAATATTAGGGCTTGAAGTGCCACGGGGCCCACAAGCTTGGAGGGCGCTCCCCCTTGGGTGCGACCTATGAGCTTGTGGCCACCTCGTGGCTCTTCTGGCCTCCTCCCGAAGCTTCTAGGATGTCTTGTGGTCCAAAAAAATGTCAAAAAGTTTTGTTCCGTTTGGACTCCGTCTGGTATTAATTTTATGTAAAGACAAAAACAAGGAAAAACAGCAACTGACACTGGGCACTAGGTTAATCAGTTAGTCCCAAAAAATGATATAAAATAGCATAAAAATGCATATAAAACATCCAAGGTTGATAATATAATAGCATGGAACAATCAAATATTATAGATACATTGGAGACGTATCAATACCCGAGGAGCCGGGGACGACCAGAACAAATCCGTTGTCGAAAATATTTTGCACGAATGCATGAGGGTAATTGTGATGTTGACCCCCCGAGCTCCATGCATGATTTTCTATGATCTCGGTTGAGATCTAAGTTGATGTTGATGGAGACGCCCACCGATTTCGCACAGATCTGACATGAGTGTACTGCTCGACCTGGCCGAAGTGACCAACCGAATTGGCGACGGATATCCATTTCGGAGCATAGATCGCGTCAGAGCCGATCTAAATTCCATAGCACCACAGCGACTACGAGAAGGACATGTATGGTCCACCAATGACGGATTTGAATCCGGGAGATCTTGGGTATGGGTCCCGAGCTCGTAGTCTTGGCATGATGGTAACATGACACAAGGGAGACACAATGTTTACCCAGGTTCATGCCCTCTCACGAGGCAAAACATTAAGTCATGTTGTATTGATTGTGGATGGTTAAAGAGTACATGTTGATCTACCTCAAGATCATGTACGAATGAGATTGTTCTCTAGATTATAGATATCGACTAGCCTAGCCTCCGCTTATATAATGCACCGGAGGTTAGGATAACAGGAGTCCTAGTTGGCTACCTCGCTGGAGAGTACTACTAATCTTGTATGCCAAGGTTTTTGAAATCTTCCTCGTATGCATCATGGGCTACCTGAAGTGGCCCGCTAATGAACAACCACTAGGGTCCTTGGCCCAGCCCTCCTGGCCGGAAGACGACATGGTGAGTACACCCTAGTCTTGGACTCCGTCAACGACCGCTATTACGAAGGAAGGATCAGGGTGTGACTTCGATTCAAATGGCGACGACATTAAAATTGCATGTTTTTCTATTCCTGCATTGCAAATGAAAGAGGCCTTTACTGACTCTCAGGAAACAAATTCCCTACAGGGTATATAGAAACACTTTAGCTATATGTAAGTTGCCTCATTTTTTAAATTGGGTAAGTTGATTTTTTTACCGTTGATTCTTTTGTCAATGTCATGATTCGTGCTATTATTTTTACCTTGTGTTGTTTTCATGGCTTCTTAGGTCGATTTTTTACTTGCCCGTGGTAGGGGTAAGCCACTTTTTTCTTTGACTTAATTTCTGATTTTCCCCTGTTTAGGGCAATTCAATTTTTTTGCTGGGGTTGAAGTCCTTTACATATAGCAGTTTTCTATTTGTATGTGTTTTTGCTTCTCTTTTCATTTTCTGTAAGTTTTTCTTTTTTCTACAAGGGTAATTTTGGCATGTTGGATGAGTGTTTTTGCTTCTCTTTTCATTTCTTTTTTCACACATATATATCACAACTATTGTACAATGTGCAAATAAATTACATAAGATTGTGAAAATTGCACAATTATATTCCTATCATTTTCATATTGAAAAATTACAATTTTAGTGCAAAGTCGTGTGCAAGTTCTTCTTCATCTTTTCTTAGAAAATTTTATTATTTTGATTGTAATTTATTTTTAGTTCATTTTCTTTCTTCTTTAAGGGTTATACCAATGTCAATATACATTCCTTCTTAATTAGTTCTTTTTTGCAAAATTACAATATTAGATGCTTATTCTTATATATTTTAAAAATTAAAATTGTGTGTAAAGTATATTCAAATTTGCTCATTATTTTTTCTTTCTTCGTAAAGGTTAATACCAATGTCACTAATTCACTTTCTCTTAGAAAACTTTATTATTTTGATTTTTTTATTTCTTTTTATTTTCTTAAGGATATACCAATGCCACTAATTCATTTCTTCTTATGAAATATAATTTGGCAAAAATTCAACTATTATATACTTGTTCTTGCACATGATAAGAAACCACAATTCATGTGTAAATTGTGTCCAAAAATTTTCATTATGTGTTTCACTTATTTTATTTCTTTCTTCATAACGGCAATACTAATGCTAGTAATTCATTTTTCCTTACAAAACAATATTATCTGATATTGTTATATTACTTTTTATTTTATTTCTTCTTTAAGGGTAAACTACCAATGCCACTAATTCATTCCTTCTTAGGAAACTTTTTTTTTGTGAAAATCTACTATCATATGTCTATTCTTTCTTATTATGAAAAGGTGTAATTTCTATGTAATTTTTGTGCAAATTTTGTCATTAATTTTGTTTCATTTTTCTTTAAATTCTTCTTAAGGCATAATACAAATGCCACAAATTCATTCTTCCTTAGGAAGCTCCATTATTTTGATTTTTTAGTTTTTTTCTGTTTTCTTCATTTATAAAGTCATACATGTTATAGGTCTACGTATGCCTTTGACCATCATTATCATGTGAAGATTAATTGAACTCTACGTGTCTATACACATACCTCGTACCATAATTAAGTTTCATTAGATTGATCAATCAAAACATACACATGGAAGATGTATATATGAACTCCAACACTTGTCCCTAGTCGGTCCGGTAGAGAATCCCTAGCCGCCTCACCCTGCCTGGCCGCTCCGCTGGGAGGACCGATCCAATGACAGCTCGTCGGAGAAGTTTTGGAGGACTTGGAGGGCTGCTGCAGTCTAAAAAGAAGACGACGACGTGCCGTTCCCGACTCTCCGCCAGGCCGTGCTCGACGACGTCGTTGGCGAATTCGGCGGTAGCTAGAATAATCCAGTGCGGTGAGCTTCTACGGCGTCGGGGACTGGCTAAATCACCGAAGAAGACGACGTCGGCGCATGACCCCATATGGCAGCGAGTTCGATCTCAGTGATGTAGAACAATGTGGGAATTCGTCTCTGGTGTTATTTAGAGTGTTTTCGTGTTTGGCTAGGGACGAACGTGGCGGTGGCACTTTCCCGGTTTAGAAATAATATAATTTTTTGTCTTATCCTTATTTCGTTGTTGTGCTCATCACCGATAAAGGGCGTGTGGTTTCGTGTCTCCGGTGGGTGTTCGGAGACCGGGTCGGTTTAGATTTCTGGTTCCTTCTAGATTCGGCCGGCTTCTTCAGAGTTTCTACAATTGTTTTTCACGCGAATTGTACCTAGTCGGTCCGGTACAGAAACCAATGCATGTGCGAATCCTTGCGATGTGGCCAAATAGACACTCGTTCGTTGGAAAATGATCTGGGTGGCGCACATTTCGCAATGCACAGCATGCATGTACGAGGTGACGTGCGTAGTATAGTATAAACCTAGCAGATAGCGCATGCGTCCGCAAATCCTTTACCACTTTGTCCGTGATGGAACGCATTAGCCTACTGCAGCAGCTTGCATGTCGGGGGCGGTATCCTTCTGGACTTGTCTAATCGCACCCCTTGCAGTGCAGGACACGGCGGGTCCGGGCCGGGGACCCCCGACGCACCATTCTCCTGCATCTGCATGGCAAGCCAACCCTCTACTACGTCACACAGTAGCGCGCACATTATCAGCGTCCGAGCCCCAAATGGAGCCACCCATCCGTCCCCATACCGTAATGTCACTATTCTAGCGTCAGGCCATTAACTGTCTTTTCCGTCCCGGTATATTCTTTTCCCGGAAGAAACCTCTGCCCCCTCCTCCTCGCAGTAACAGCAGGTAAGGTAAATGTCGTACGGCCGTCCATGCACACCGTTCATACAGAACAGAATTTCTCAAACGAATAAATGTCCACGGAACAGCGCTGCCCATCTCCCCTCTCCTCTGACCGGAGACAAACTGTGCATATGTATATAGGCCATGAATAATATACTCCTCTCGCAAGGTCTGAGCCGCACTGTAGCCGGCCATGAATCCCCATCACTCCTCCTCGCAATAAAAACCGGCATGGAGGTCTCCTCCGCTACTAAATTCGACGGAGTAAAATCGAGCGGGCGAGCTGGCGACGACGACGGGCTGCATGGAAAACCTTCGCGGGTTGAAGGCCGGACCTGGCCCCGATCGGGCGACTTCCCCTGTGCGAAAGGGACGGGAGGATGGGCTCATTTTCGACCGGTTTGCCGTCGGGACCTCAAGCTCACTCCCGGGCAAAAGCGCTTGTGTGGGGTGTAGCTGCTCGCTGCCATCATTGCATTAATCAACGTTGGGGCAGCGAGACTGTGCGAGGGAATGTGAGGATCCCTAGTTTCATTTCAAAACATCGGGTTTGGGATCTTCTGTGGCAGTCTCACTCGCGTACTAGGTGGAACTGATTCGTGTGGCCGCTAAATATTTCAGTTATTTGATCCTGAAAGATAATCCCTCCGTAAACTAATATAAGAGTGTTTAGATTACTATTTTAGCGATCTAATATTAGTTTACAGAGGGAGTATATAACATAGTGTTTGCATCTAAGTCGACTGTTTGATTTGAAGGATTTAATTAGTAGGATTGTAATTCAGCTACTCCTATGTGTACATAAAATACAACTAAGGCTAGACTTAAAAATGTGTTTTGTGGAGTAAATCTTCGGGCTGCTGTGTTCTACTTCCTCCGTCCCATAATGTAAGACGTTTTTGACACAAAAAACGTCTTACATTATGGAAAGGAGGGAGTATTTTTCATGGCCCTTGGAACTAACTGTTCATTTTTCTTCTGAAAGGCGAAGACCATATATTAGATTAAACAAGCCCTTACAAGAAATTTCGTACAAAAATAAAAAAATAGCACGCAAGTCCCTGGAAAAATCATGACCATCTTGCTTGTGCCATAACTAAGCTTGGTGCCACCTCTTGGCCTCCATCTCAATCTTCTTATTGAAGCCCACAAGTTTGAAGAAGAAAAGTCGTCAATATAGACCAGAAGACGCCGGAGGCAGATTGTCATCCCGAAGAAGCTGACACATGGGGGAGCCAAAAGATAATCTCAACCCCCAGTAGGCAGGCGAGGGAGACACAAATCTCCTAAATTCCAGACCGATCCCCATATGGCTGAGCTTCATCGGACAAAGAAGAAACTAGAAAAAAAAAGTGACGATATCATCCCCTAACACCCTGAAAAAATGCCAGTAATTTTTTTGCCGGTAATTGCAATTGGTGCCTCCACATCAGCTATGACAAAAACTTCTTTCATAAAACTACAAAAATTTCGGTAGATGTGGCGTTACTACATGTACTACACATAGCATATGGACTGGACTGCGCAAACCCAAAAATAACGAACGGATACGGATTTATCTCCTAATTACCGAGTTGGCATCTACCCGAATGGCATGCGAACATAAGCAAAATACCAAGTGGGTACTGGGTACGTGGGTACAGATCTGGGAAAGCATCTGTATCTCTCTCACGGAAACAACCTATTGACCGACATCTTTTTCTTTTCGCAGCGGCGGTTGACAGTTGACCACAACATGCACAGACTCTTCGACAGGGCCATAGGTCAGGTCCTATACGAGTTTGCGTACCACTGCTGTGCCCCCAAACCGGTCGGTGGGGCATGCATGGCCTCCCCACATTCAGCTTGAATGCAAGGATATTGTAGGTCGTGCAAAAATGTATTCATAAAGTTTGAAGAAAGAAACATTCGTTTAGAATAAATGCGAAATAAATTAGTCTAACAATACCATAATATTTGGAGAAAAGTAATTTTAGTCCCTTAATTCTCGGTAAAGTTTACTTTTTTTTAGGAATCTGATAACGCCCGAACGTCAGGTGCAAGCACATGGCAAATCCTTCATTTTGGATGGCAAGTTTACTGACGCGAGGGTGACAACTTTAGTTGGCAAGTATGAACGAGTTTCACTTTATTTTCTGATAGAAAATAACCATGTGTGGCAGCTAATTTGCATCCTACGTCATTACAATTGCTATCGAAAACGTTCGATTTGCCATGTGCTCGTACCTGACGTTAGGTACTTATCATTTCCGCGTTTTTTTTATCCTATTGACATGTTTTTGAATCATGATCTTCTACAAGTGTTTCCAAGCCAAGTTTTACCATATTTTCTTTAGATTGTTTTTTCCTTGTTATCATTCAAAGTTCGACGAGCTGGTCTCCATGCTCAAGCCGAGCTCAAACTGAGCCAAACTCGAATAGTTTGTCGAGCTCAAACTTTTTAAGCCTCCTAAGGCATCTCCAATGGCAACTCACAAAAATCCTTCCGCATCAGTCCGCGGACAGGAGGGACCAGTCCACGGACATGGATGCGGGAAGCGGCCATCCAACTGTAGCCGCATACATTTTCACAAAAACTCGAACCAACCAGACAAAATTCGTGCAAACACGGCCGGATTTCATATAAACATGACGAATTTCATATAAAAATGTCGGATTTTAATATAAACATGATGGATTCCATTACATTTACATCAATAAGCGATGCTAGTCCGGCTCTGGAGGTAAATAATACCTAATCTAAATCGCCACCCGCAGATCCCTTTGTCTTCTTCACGTCCGGCAGCCCAATCATCGGACTGTCGGGAGCCCTGGAGGTATATCTTCAGCGCAAAGGACGGCTCGCTTCCCTCCCTCATCGGAAGTGGAACCTCGGCTGATACTTCAGCGGGAGGGGAAGGCGGCGCCTCCTATTCCGTGGAGCCCATGTGGGATCGATGGAGGTCCTCGCAAGAGAAGAACCCGGCAAGACACCGGTTGTGTACGCCGGTGTCTCCTAGCCAGTGTCCTTCATCGGACCCAAGTGGCGGTGGACTCCCATGTTCTACTTCTACTCGATGATGGCGGCAGATGCGGAGGCGCCAGCCATCGACTTGTCGCTCTTCGCGCACCCGACTCGCGCTACGGCGCAGCGTTGTCGACGACAGTGATGACGCGTGTGTCGTCGTGCTCCCCGCCGTGTCGCCGTAGAGCTACTCGGCACTCCTCATCGGATGGGCCTGGAGCGACGAGTTGCTGAACCACGAGTCGGCTTGGGGCGGCAACTTGCTCTGTCGGGTTAGGCGCGGGTGGTGGAGCAGCGAGCTGTCTCGCTCGTATCCGGTCGGCCAGGCAGGCTACCCGGCTGGCTTGTATGTCGGAGAACAGCTCTTTGGAAGTCATCAGAGGAGTGGTGAAGGAGGAGATGGGGGAAGCGCCGGAGGGGTGTGATTCTTGCCCGACTTCTGGCCTCGTTTAAATAGAGGGCGGGTGAGAGGAGCTCGGCCGGTGTTGCATCTAATATCTGCCCGCTTATGAACGGACGTGTGGCTGGAGTAGGTTTCTCGACTTCCACGCAGGGTCAATGGAGGCGTAGGAATGCGGCGAGGAGGCGTGTTCAGCTGGGCGTGCAGCGGGTGACGCCTCGGTCGGCGAGCCGATTCAAGGACGGAGGCAGTGAGAGGTTGTGTCAGCCCTGAGCCGCCTTCAAGGCAGAGCGGCGCGCTCTATAGCGGCATGAATGCGGGCACCGGACGCCGAGCGGGATGCAAGCGCGGGAGGGTGCAGTGGTTTTTGGTGGGTCATGACAGTCAGAAGCGGGACCGATACAGACCCGCGTTGGATGACTTTTACGGTCCGGACGGATCCGGACGGTTTGCGGTTCCGCCTTGAAGATGCCCTAATACTATATTGCCTCCTGGCTTTGTGTCCTTTTGTCAGCGTGTTTCTTGTATGTTCGTGTTAGTGTTGGTTATGCGCACCATAACTATTTGCATACATTTATCGCGTGTTACACGTGGTTAGCAAAAACTATTTGCATGCATTTGGTGCTTCATTTCAAGTCAATAAAATATGTCTTCCTCAGAAAATAAATACTATATTGCCTCCATTTATAAAATATAAGGTGTATTATTATTATTATTATTATTATTATTATTATTATTATTATTATTATTATTATTAAAGGTCAATCTTCCCTATTCTAACCAAACTTATAGAAGAAAGTTTGACTTTTGAAAAAACTAATACACTTGAAATTTTTGGACTGAAAGAAATATATAAGCCTTGTATTTATACATTCCCAGCAATACTGCTATATAATATAGCTTCTTGCAAACATATACATGTTGTTCCAACTAAAGGGCGTGTAGCCCATGAATATTATTTCTACTGGTTTGCATAAAAGGCTACAGCATGTTACTATTGAGAGTAATGCACACACGCTATTGAGATATTGGATCTGTATAGTGGCAAGAAATTAATTAGGGCTGTACTGCAGTTTACAGCACAACGAGCATATAAACGCGTAACAATAATGTTGTCCAGGACAATGTTCATACTAGCAAGTTGGCAACAGAAATTATACGAGCATGTTGAAACGTTGGGTGGCCATACGTATGTAGTAGCTCTGTACAACAGTGCGCAGTACCTGTCGGCCCTTTTTGCAACTACGTACAGGAAGATCCCACCATGGATGCAAGCAAACAGATTTTGTTCTTGCGTCTCGGCAAACACTTGCATTGCACTGCATTTGCACGTCGACAACATGTACAGTACGTACGTACGCCACAAAGCTTCAAATCGTTTGCGTGGTGTTATATGCAAAGGTGTACATACATCAAACTAGGCCTGTGGCGTTGTAATGTCTCGCGGAAGTGGCTAGTGGGAATAAAGCGCACGCATCGACGTGACCTTCGTATCTATACCCATACGTTACGTACGCGCCGGCCGCTGCATGCACTTTTCCAATGAGAGATCAACGTCACGGAATAGTTTTATTCCTACACGTGGTATTACTCACTCGTATTTATGTTCCATCGATATATTCAACGTCTACTATAGCCCTCGCCATCAATCGAGTCTACTGCTCTCTCTCGCTTCTCTTGAGCTATAATTTCTGCAGAGTTGAAGATGAGGTGTGTGAGCAGGGGCCTAGTACAGTAGGGGTGTAAATTCCGTGCAAGTAGATTTTAAAGCCCGGTCCATCAGCTGCCGTTGCAGGCTGTACTACTGTTGTGAAGTGACAACCTGTGCAGAAGTGTACGCACAAACACATCCACTCTCCCACTTCCTCTCTGCCTTCCTCCCGTAGAGAGGTCATCCTATGTCAGTACAAGAAAAGCGGGTTTCATACATAGCTATACAGCCTGTATATACAAACTGCGCCAATTTTTGCGGTACCATTTTCACTGTTGAAGCATATACCTTTGTATCCTTTGTGACAGGAAAACCCTAATACAAACTGCGCCAGTTTTTGTTTGGCAGTCTCGCGACTAAGTCTCGAGCCCTCGACCACCCGGAGAACCGAGTAGAAACCTAGCTTAGAGCATCTCTAGCAGACCCGTATAACACCGCGACCCATAAAATAACCGTTAAAATGCGGGTCGATGTAAAAAATCTTGCCCGAGCAGACCCTGCAAACGCGTCCAGACTGTAAAAGTTTTTGCGGGGCACGGCATAATTCCCACCCCAACCCGCGAAAATGCGGGTTCCCCTCCTCGGCCCGTTGGCGCCCTGTATATAGTGGGAGCGGTTGGTGG